>NW_027063627.1:1642537-1892537 GCF_032884065.1 Artemia franciscana
GCGTCTTTTATATCCTCAAATCTTGTTGTGTAATTGTCATCAATATCGCTCCCCTTTTAAGAAATAGATAAATTCTCTCAGGCTCGTATGTTTTGGTGGCTAAATTTAAAGTTTAACGAATTTAAATTTTTATCTCACCGTAAAAAGTTCAAAATCAGTAGTTGTAGAGAACTTTTCAAATACTACATTTTCCCTTCCTTTATAGGTTGTATGCAATAGTTTATATCTTATTTTGTAAATACATATTTTTTTTATAAGTTAGCTATGTATTGTACTCTTTTTTTTTCTTTTTTTCTCTTTTTTCGTTGATAAGTTTTCTACACTGAACGTGAAGCCGAAATATTTGGGCTTGTCTTTAGTTTGTCTTATTTTATTCGCTGTCATGATTCAAAGATCTATCAGTACTTATGCATTTCTATGGTTTCCTTTCATTTTTTTAACTTGTTGCTGTTATTGTGATTTTGTTCATATCCTGTCTCAAACCCAGTGCTAGTTTGGCTTTTTTTTAGATAGGAAATGTCGATTTCTGGCAAGATGCTAGTGGTGTTGAATGGGCGGTGTTGCCACCTCTCAAACACCCCTCAAAAGCTGGAATGTCGTTTGTGCTTATGTGAGGAAAAAATAAATTCCGCCGTAGAACGAAAAATGGGGTTTTTCGGAAATTGAACTTCTGATTAGCCCATTGTTTTTTCAATGTGTTGGCATTTAAAAGGAAGAAAACAGTTACAAAAACAAGTTATTTTATAAAACAGTGAAACTGCAAGACTAGGGTAGTATTTGGATTTTACTTTGAAAGGAATGGATTGAATAGGAATATACCATTGTTGAAAACTTAAATATCAGACTAATAAAGCTCAATCGATTCTTTACAAATTTCTTTATAACAAAAAAAAAAAGAATTCCTGGAAGTTTCAATTTAAATTATATGCTAACAAAAAAAAACTATCAAAGCGCCAATTGTACTAGCATTTTTGGTAGGGTTTGGGTTTGTATTTAAATATCGCTCTTATTTCCGGCATTTTTTTTTTTTTTTTTGCAGCTATACTGTTCATTATACTTAACTTTTTAAATTGCTCATAACTTGTGTCTTTTAGTGGCTCCTTCTCTCTCTCTCTCTCTCTCTCTCTCTCTCTCTCTCTCTCTCCTCTTCTCTCTCTCTCTTTCTTCTCTCTCTCTCTCTCTCTCTCTCTCTCTCTCTCTCTCTCTCTCTCTCTCTCCTCTCTCTCTCTCTCTCTCTCTCTCTCTCTCTCTCTCTCTCTCTCTCTCTCTCTCTCTCTCTCTCTCTCTCTCTCTCTCTCCTCTCTCTCTCTCTCTCTCTCTCTCTCTCTCTCTCTCTCTCTCTCTCTCTCTCTCTCTCTCTCTCTCTCTTTCTCTTTTTTTCTTTAAAGTTCTACAATTTGAATTATCAGTGTGAAACCATAGATTCTGAAATGTAATTTGAAGATCTTTACACTCAAGTCTCCATAAGATCAAATGGAGCCGAACCAATTTTGTACTATAAGTAATATTGTTAAATTGGCGTCGTTAGGTACACTAATTTTGCGCTATTTCAGGTACATTATTTGTTTGGAGGTAATCCAGGGAATGCCAGCGATCCAAAAATGAGACTGGATGATTTTTGGTCGCTCCGTTTGTGCAGAGTCAGCCAATCAGATATTATGCGAAGATGTAGATTTTTGGTTCGTAAGTGCAGGTATGTCAACTTGTACAAATTTTAATTTAGGATATATAATCTTCGGGGTAAAATATTGGAATTGTTTTATTTCATGATTCGATTAAGAAGTGCTCAGAAATTAGCAAAAATTTTGGATTGGGGAGTTCAGGCCGAAAGCCCCTCCCCCCCCCCCTCTTACAGTTTCCACTTATACATCCCCTTAAAATTATGGTTGCTTATAAATTCAAAGTAAAGAAAAGGCTCTGAATTCTAAGACTGGTTGGCATCAAAACAAGTTAAACTAAGAGAAATGTTTTTTGGAATAATCTTTGACAATATCCTGTTGTCAATACCAGATTCACTATGACTTGCCATTTAAGGTCATTCTAATCAACCAAAAGATCTTAGTATTTGATTTTATGATAACTATTTGACAAGTAAAATATTGTACTTAAAATTTCTCTTCTTTAAAAAAAAATATCGCTTCATCTATATACTTTTGAAACACTGAAGGCTGTACGATTTGTTTTTCGTAAAGATCAAAATTTTTTCATCAAATTGTTGCTTTTTACGGCAAAAATTTTCAACTTGTAAAGATTTACAAAATTGATAATAAATAGTTCTATTTCTGTTCGGTTTTGATACCAACACAGTAAGGACCGTCCGTACCGGGATGTTTTTTAATCTGGTAATGGCTGCAAAATACGGCAATAGGGAAAAGAAAAAGAACATTTTGTAAAAATATCAGGCTGTGTTCCCCATCAAGTCGACAAGAAAACGGAATTGGATTAGTATTACTTGTATTTAGACTGTCAATATTTGAAAACCTTTAGTCTAAGTAGTAATAGGATAATTGACCCGGGTCGGAATCGAGATTCAGAAGAATTTGCATTTTCAAGAATCAGAATCATAAGAAATTTCCCTTGTTAATTAAAACATTTTATTGTCAAATTTTTATTTTGACTGGAAGCACATTTTGTCTTAACTATTCATGTATTACTCTAATGTGTCAATTAATCGGAGTGTCACAAAGACTGCATTAACATTTGAACAGTAATATAGATTCATTGTTACTTTTTAAAAACTGTCAAAACAAGGTAATGTTTCAAATTTGTGGATGTTTATTTGATGCATTGAGTAAACCAAACGCAGTGTTTATACTCTGCCACGTAAATTTAAGTGCCCTGTACCCTGATAGTTTGTACTACGATTCAAAATGAACTGTTTTACGCGCCTGCAGGTATTCCTAGTAAGGTAGCAGTTATTTCCTAGTGTAAAAAGTTTAAACTGTCTCAGTTGCCAATGTCTTTGTCAGAATTTCTTTTAAAAAATAAGGAATTCATATATACGACGTAAGTATTTTTCGAAGACCACACTGCCTTTCTATGACGAACAAATAAAGTTTCGAATAGGGATAAATCCTTTTATTTGACAATGGAAAACAGATACAAAAAGTTATGGATATGTCGACCACATACATCAGTGATTGTCATCAGCAGATAGACAAAAGTATTACAATTAAATTAAACTGTATTTATACAGAGTAATTTCAAATTACAGAGTAATTTAAATTAAAATCAACTTGGATTAAAATCCACTTGTGATGAAAAAGATGAGAGCTTTGATTAATTGGAGAAAAGGCCAAGACAGACAGTCTGACTGAGAGGCAAAGCTGGCGTAACCCTTTTTCAGAATTGTTTAAAAATGGTTTTATATAACTTGTTGATAGATAGTCGATCATTCATCCATCCTAGGGCAGAACCAAAGTAGATAGGCATGGAGTAAGGATAATTCAACTAGTTCTGTGAGCCACTTGAAGGCAATGGGAGACCCCAAATAATATGTTTTCTAAGACTTACGACTGACCATGTCCACAGGACCTGCAGGCAATTGGGCAACTGTCACTATTTATATTATATGAGCTGTGCCTACTAGACAATGTCCACCGGACTTTTATGCGAAACGGGGACTGAATTCGCTTGAACTCACAGGCGAACAAGTGACCTAAGCCAAATAGGGCCCACCTGCCTAGAGTCACAGGTGGTCTATCGAATTTTAGGATTGAAACATGACCGACAAGTCCCTTGAACTCGCAGGTGAACAGGGATACCTAAAGTTTTCATATTGTTAGTAGTAGCATGCACATAATGCATTTTTATTACCTGAATATACCTCTCAGCATGCTTTTAAAGTTGAAACCTAATTCCCTAAGCCGTTCTACATATACTGCTGATTCAGCCATTTGACAGCCTGCATACATACAGCGTGTTTTAATCTAATTTAATATAGCCCCCCCCCCCCTAAAAAAAAAAAGTCGTAATATATATCTTTAATACCCTTAGTGTAAGTAGTACTTGTAGAAGTTGTAGGGGCAGTATACATATAGTACCTTTTTGTTGGTTGAATCAAAACCTTTATGTTTTGGTTGAACCATGTTTTGATTAGGTAGGAGTTGGTTCAAACCTTATATGTACTGGAATTTTCAACTTGACGCTTTTCAATATTCTCTGAAAGCTTCAACTTAAGACTCTTAGCCTTTCCTAAGATGTTTCAGATTTACCCTTTTCAAACAGTTCGTGGTAACGAACTGTAGTAAAGAGCGACCCGGCCTAATAGTAACCAAAACTCTAAAGAATGGAATTTTGATACCAATAGCTACATCAAAAGAATCGCATTTTAATGTTGATTTTAAACATATAAGTTTCATCAAGTTTAGTCTTACCCATCAAAAGTTACGAGTCTGAGAACTCGTAAACTTGTTTTAAAAAAAACAAGTTTTTTCAACTGAAAGTAAGGAGCGACATTAAAACCTAAAACGAACAGAAATTACTTCATATATGAAAGGGGCTGCTTCCTCATCAACGCCCCGCTCTTTACGCTAAAGTTTTTTACTGTTTTAAAAAGTAGAGTTAAGAGAAAGAGTCAAACTTTAGCGTAAAAAGCAGGGCGTTGATGAAGAAGCAGCCTCTTTTTTTGTTTTTTTTTTATTTAATGACAGTATAGAGGCACGTAATTTCTTCTGATTTAGTTCAACATCTCTGGAGAGTTTCAACTGAATATCATTAGCTGTTCCTGAGATACCGCAGATATCTCAGGGTGTGGCAGATACGCTCTTATGAATGTCTGGATGCACATAGTGTCTTTTGATTTAGTTGAACATCCCTCTCTTTTTTGAGATATTTTAAATACATCCTTTGACAACTTAAATACAAATGATTTCTTTTTTTTTAGTTCAAACTTTTACCCCTTCAACTTTACCTGAACGATTTATCTTAAAACCTTAGCCATTTCGGATATCCAGGATCAGATTTACTCTCCTTTACAGTAAAACCTGTGTATAAACAACTTGTATGATTTGCAATCATTTTCCCAGGAGCTGTTGGGGTATAATCTTCTCAGGAAGCCTAGTTGTTGTGTCTTTCAACTATTACAATTAAAATGGCAATCGAAAAAGTTTGATCAGATTTTGTTGGGGTTGAGAGGGTGTGGGCATGCAAAAGGGGATTTGGAAAGGGCTGGCTGCCCTCCAATCACTTTTGGCTCTTAAGAAGGACACTAGATTTTTTAATTTCCGATTGAATAGGCTGCGTATAAATTAAACAAATGAGTATATGAAATTCACTTCGCTCTTTGATTTGCACTACTACTGGGGTGCCTATGATTGAACATCACTTACGAAACATAACACGAGCCTGTTTGTTTTTGAAGCTTTCAACACTCTATGAAACGAGCCCAAGTCTTTCAGCTTAACAGATTTAGTTGACTATTTGTTTCTCAGAAACTGGGGGTGATTACTCGTGGAAATGGTTATCATAGAGACGCCGATGATCCCGGAAGGCACGAGAGAAAAAATCGTAATTAAAAGTATTGTTTAGCCTTGAAGGTCTGTACAAATCTATACTATTTTGGTTTTGTTTTTAGTGACCAAGCATTTTTCACGTTCCGATTGTCTGTTTGTTTCATTCCTTCTTTCTTATTTAAGCTTTTTTTTCTCATTTACCTTAAGCATTTTGTCTCTATAGAACTTCAAACATTCGAACTATTCTTTATTTATTCAATTTATTACACCAGGTTTTTCAGGTCACTCTAGTGACATAAACGAGCCCACTGTATGGTAGAATTTACGCAGCCCTTTTTAGCAACATTGATGTCAATGATTTTCGGGTAGTGAGCAGGGTTGCCATTCCTAGTAATTTATCACTATTTTTAGTGATTTTTATGTTCTTTAAAGAAAAATAAATCACTAAATCAGCACATAATTTACTATATTATCGAAGAAAATCACTAAATCAACCAAGAAAACATTAAAATCTAGTGATTTTCTTCATCAGGTGGCAGCCCTGGTAATGAGTGAGCATGCAGTGGTCTATTGTATCCAATTAAAATAAGTGTTATTTCCTAAGTAATTTAAAGTTGTGTCTGACTTATTTACGGCTTTTTATTAAGAATTCAGGGTCGACCAGTGCCATAGCTAGGAGGCGCCAGACTTTTTTTTTTTTTTTTTTTTTTTTTTTTTTTTTTTTTTTTTTTTTTTTTTGTCTATGCTATAATATGTGATGGTGATGGTGAGGATAGTGATGGGGCGGAGCGGGGGATCAAAAACTGACATCGGTCCCTGGCGCTGAAAACCCTAAGTGTGCCTATGAGGTCCATCGACATTTTGGCGTCCCCCTAAGCCTAATTCTTGCAGTTTGAGGAACTATAACTTTTGTTCATGATCGCTTTGGGGAAGATACATACCTCAGCTTGTTAATATGTGTGTCATAGGGATTGTTGTTTCTTAGTGAGCTATAACATGTAGAGTAAGGCCAATTAACTTCTTGATTTCTCTAATCTGAGAGAAACAAAAGGAGACCAAAATTTATATAATTTTGGTCCCTATCTTGTAAAAGAAAACATCGTGCATGACATCCAGTACATAATTTATAAATGGCACATATGTGCACGCATTACATTTTTGAAAAAGTATTTTCCTTTTTTAAATCGTCTCCAATGGCCCCTTTGAAAAAAATTGAACAATGTTAGGTACTGTAAGGTTTTTCTCTCGTGGACATATATTTCGTAGAGGATCCCAGTAGGAAGGATTGTGAAATGGTAATTAAAATATCATAGCCTCCAAAGGCTAATAAAATCCATTCATCTTCTTTTTAAAGATGTGCTAATCAAATCTCCAGGGTATGAAGATTTCCAGGAATGTCCCCAATAACTTGGTGAATTTACTTCCGGGAAATAAGCTACTTTGTGCGCTGCTATATATTCTTTGAATTCTTAAGCCGCTAGTTAAATACCTTGTTTACAAAGTGATATATCTTAGTATATTGAATCTTGAATACGGGAGTATCCCTTGAAAAAATTAGTCAGTTTCATGAATAAGCTTCTAAAAGAACTTTAAATTATAATTTTTTGTGTCATCAATTTGAAAATATTTCTGATTAAAATTCTACCTTCGTTGATTGTGAGAGCCCTGTAAGAATTTAGCCTTGAAGACCTGCCAAAATTCTATGATGAAGTTCTGGGGAACCTTGTCTTATATTCTATCATCTGCCTTTTCCTTCGTCTTCTTCTTATTTCGATTTGTTTGGAGACGCTTTTGCTTAATCCCACGACTGGAATTAATTTCGAAGCATCCACCTTTTCCTTCTGGTTCAACTACAAGATTCTTTCTAATTACGCCTGACTAAAAACTTCGTTGCCATGCACCATAGACCATCCATTCCCGAATTGAGTGGTACAGATGGCAAATCACGAGAAGTTTTTAACCAAGTTGATAAATATGGTGTGTGAGAATTCATGTCTAAGAAACTTTTTCTTTCTAGATTCCAGGAGATGGCAGGTCAAGATATTCTTATGGCTCTGCGATACATACAGACCGCTATTCTTGAAGTGGTTGATCAGGCCAATGAAGTTCAAGTGCAGGAAGTATGTAAACAAAACCATTAGCCTTAAGGATAGATTTATAGGAATTGTAAACCTCTTTATATGTTTCAACGTTCAGCATGAGTACTTGACAGATTGCAAAATCATAGACAGGACAGACCCACAGAAGGTGGTGTCTAGTAGTAGGTTCCAAGGCCACTTTATATTTAGTAATTAAAAAACACTCAAGTTTTTTCAGCTGAAAGTAAGGAGCAACTTTAAAACTCGAAACAAACAGAAATTATGCCGTACATGAAAAGGTTCCCCCTCCTCAATAACTTGATCTTCACGCTAGCGTTCTTAGCACTTTTAAAAAATCTTCCTATTCTAATTAGACACCTCTTGTTTTTCTGGAGTCGGTCTCGAAAATTGGGACAAACAGTCAAACTTTAGCGGAAAAAGGAAGGTACTGAGGAGAGGGCAACCCCTTTCATATACGGAATAATTTCCGTTTTTTTAATGTTGCTCCTTACTTTTAGTTGAAAAAGCTTGTTTTTTATTTATTTTCTGATCGTTTGTCGAATAATGCTGGTAAATCTGGCTTATTCTCCATGAAAAACTCCCTCCCCTCAGGGAAAATCCTCCTTGGAAAGCTCTTCCTACGTAAAATACAGCCCTTTCCCCGCAAATTTCTCCCCAGTGTAAAATTTCCCGAAATTTCCCACCCCAAGTAAATCCTCCTACAAAGAAATGTCTGTATACTTCCCAATAGCAAATAATATGCGCAAGCAATGGGCAAATTTCATAACTTAAAGAGTCCTTTCCCACAGGTTGATGATGGTCATGTTACCCATAAAGGCACAGTTATTGGATTTTTCACTTATGCTGAACAAAACGACTGTCTCAAAATTTTTATCTGACCATTTTGGGAAGAAAGGAGTGGGTAGGGTGACTAGTTGCCCTCTAATCTTTTTGGTCACTAAAAATGGGCACCAGAACATCTAATTTCCGTTTGAATGCACCCTTTCGCGATCTTTTGGGACCATTAGTCTGATACGATCACCCATGAAAAAAAAACAACAAATAAACACGCAGCTGTGATCTTTCTTCTTGCAAAAAAAAATAAATACAATATTTCACATTTTGACAGATAGGACCTTGAAATTTTGTCTTTGCCTTTCAGCCTTGACAGAATTTCTTCTTCTTTTTTTGTCGCGCGTGACATTTCTCTGTTTTTCTTTGCGTTTGCACTAACTATATATCTCTCCAGTCAGGTGTTTTCACCAATTCCTTGGTCAAGACCTTGCTTAAGCGTTGTATAATTATTCATAATTTTTTAATCTTGAGTTCTAGATATTGACTTTTTTTCTAATTGTCCCTATGTATGGGATTTTTAGCATTTGGCCTTTTATTTTGCAGGATTTCTTTTTTAAAAATCTTAACCCGTTTGTGAGAAACCCTGGACTTACTCCTGTTTTGCCTATTATAAATCAGTAAATACTATGTAATTCGTGTTTCGACATGGTATTTGGTTTGAGATGGGGGGTCAATGCTGTAACTATGTAACGGTAGCCAGTGTCAATACTGTGACTCTTTAAGCTTAGCCAGAGTCAGCCCAGCTCCGAATGGGACACCTGGTGAGATTTGGGGAAGGCAAACAGGAAGGGTGTGTGGTAGCACTGGATAGCTGGCAACCACCCTGCCCCACCTCTTTAAACCTGGACTTAACCTACCTGGACTAAAGGGTTCTTATGTTTGAGACATTTTTAAATAGTACTATAAGGGAGAAATTTGATTTAACACATCTCCCTTTCCAAAAGCAAGGCTTTGAAGAAAATGGAAAATCATTTGATTCACCAGATACAAGACCCTAGTAAAGGTTATATCCTTGTATTGTACACTAGATAAGTACATTAAAGTGATTAATGATATGTACCAGAATCATCCAGCTACGGTTGAGACAGGAGGTGATGTTAATAGCTGGCCCGGTGCGAAATCAAGAACAGAGCAAGGTTTAGTTTTCTTCCCTTTTTTATGGTTTGTTGTAATCGAATTTGTGTTAGGGATCAAAATATGCTGCCATGTAATCCTCTGAAACGTAGACACCTCGATAGGCTTAGCAAGATATGCTAAATATATCCCAGGGAAATTGTCCAAGGATGGTTTTACCTGCCCTTTTGACAGAACATATATCAAACAATAAGCTGTTCGAAAGATCTTGTACGATTCTCCTTTCTTTGTCTGTCCAGCTTTTACTTGATTCAAGAAGTCCAATGCTCACGTCAGTCAATTTTTGTCAACATCACGTCACGTCAGTCATTAGTTGTCAACTAATTCCTACTGATGTGTTACAAACTTGTGTTGCGGTACGTTGAATTATAGTTATAATTTTGACAACTTCTTCTTGTCTCCGCCATCATCCTGTTTGTAATTTCTCTTTTAATTTGCTCTTAAAATTGATTTACTTTTTTTATTTACGCTTCTTTTCAGTTTGATGCAAATTAAAAGACGGTACGCAGTATTATTTGTTGATTTGAATATTCTCATCTCTTGATAGTAAAACGCGAGGTCGGTAGCATGGGAAATCTTAATTAGCTGTTATTTCAAACTTATAAAAAATAATTATACCTAGTAGTTTTGTTTCTCAAGCGCATTTACAGGTAAAGTGTCCAAAGAAAAAAGTGCGTATACTCGATGAGTATTTTTCTTCCTTCTAGACTTACTAACATCAGTATATCATATATCAAAGAAAAGGATAAATTCCAACATTTATACAAGAAGGTTTCAACTTAGTTATATTTACTGGAGATAATATATATTAATTCATTATTTTACTTTAGAGAAAAAATACATACTGATAGAAATGCAAAAAAAAAGGAAAAAAACCTACAATAGTTAAATTGCCCATTCTATTTCTTTCTTTTCAGTAGTGATGCCCCTCTGCTTTTAAAGACACCCATATCCCTGATTTTAAAGACACCCATATCGCTGCTTTTAAGAACACCCATATCCCTGGATTCCACGACAGTTAGCAGTTTTCTGTTACGTAATAGGGAGGGTTTACTTTTGTTGTTACGTAATAGGAGGTTTAATTTGGTTGTTACGTAATAGGGCTTGGGGGTTATGTAATAGGGTTTGTTAGAGTCCACTAGTAAGTAGGGAAGCTTAGACATTTTTCTTCAAGATGTTTTTTAAGACATTTCTCTTCAAAACCTTTCAAAGCATTTCAAGACGTTTTCTAAGACATTTTTCTTCAAGATGTTTTTCCAGACGTATCAACACATTCCAAGACGTTTTCTAAGATATTTTTTCTTGAAGACCTTTTTCTTCATGATTTGTTTAGTTCTTACATAACAGGGGAATGTTTACTCATGTTAAGGATGACGCATTCACACGTGACTTTTTTCTTCAGGCCCTCTTGGGGGATACCCGTTTGTAACTGAGGAAGACAGACACGTGGGTGTTACGTATTCACGGTGCACACATTTGATGTTACACAGTACTTTAAGAAATCTAATTTTCTTTCAATGCATTTTTCTCAGGGAACCTTTATATTCTAAATATTTTTGTCCCCATTTGGATTTGAAAGGGCATTTTCATCCAATGGAATGGAGCCCTAGACAGCTTGATTAGCAATCTATTCTTTTTATTTTGATTCAGGGAATAGATTCTATGAAATAACCTGTTCAACCCGAGGAGAAATCCTTATCCCGCTTACTAGAATGATTAAGCTATCGATTACGTGTTTCCTAAGACTGCAATAATTGAGATGCAGAGGGGAAAATCTATTACTAGAAATTGCTTACACTTGGTATGCACCTGCATATTAAGTAATGCTTTAGAGAGTGTTATCAGATAATATTGCTATCAGAGATGAAATAAAACCGAGAGTATCATTATGGCTAGAATATGCTACACCTTCAAACGTGATCAAAAGTTTTTCCTTTTCCTCTTTACTACACAGAATGATACACTTATATTAAGGGCACTCTTGTATGAGTATGCCTATGTGCATAGGCTACAAGATGCTTAAATTGCATTAGTAACCCCTCCAGACATTGCAAATAAAGTCGTAAGAATCCTTGGTACTTTCTTTCATCGTCCTGCACGACTTCAAAGTTTTTCTGAAACAAAACCTTATTTTTATTTCTTCATATATTAAACCTTAGTCAACCTAAGGATTTGCAATTATCGCTCTGGCACTATGATATTCAGTCTCCGGTGAGCTATTTTTATGAATCACGACACATGCTTGTCACCCCTTCTTGCTCACTTGCTTCTATGTCGGCTCGTTTTCGAGTGTATAGAATCCCCTCGGTTAACTGTGAAAGAGATAAATTGTCAATAAGATACCGAGTCCCTTCTTTAGCAAATAGGCTTAAATTGAATACTAAATTTAAAAAAATTAATAGTCGATCACTTTAAAGACTAAATTAGCAGAATATATTATTAAGCTTCGATGACGGGGTAGTTATGTATTTTGGGTGTACTTAAATTTAATGTAATAATGGATAGCCTTCTTTTCGAGTTTAGCTCCCTATTTTCTTTATTTAATTATTTGTGTTTGTTTATGTTTGCATGAATTAAAAATCTATCTATCTACGGAAGGGTATTACGGTGAAAATTTTAGTGTTAAACAAAATCAAAACACGCTCTGTCTTGGGAAATACTTTGGGTATTCTGTTGAAACTTTCAGTGTGTGTTGAGAGGGATATTGAAAAAAAGTGCTGTATGCACCTTATGCTACTGAAGCTAATGGCTAAAATTGAAACTAAGTGTATTCAGGTGAATGTTTTGGGGAATGTCTAACGGAAATGTTGAACTAAATTAAGTTAAAAATTAAAACATGTAAATTGTCAAAAGAGTGTACCAGCAATATCTCATGAACGGCTTAGAGTGTTAAGTTGAAACTTTCAGGGGAGATTTAACTAACCAAGAGACTCTATGTTAATTTTCCCACTAGTTCTACTGTTACAACTGCTACGACTAATACTTCTACTGATGCTATGAATATTAAGGTAGAATTTTGAAACGAATGCTTTAGGATAATGTTGAACTAAATTAAAAACCACTATTTAAATTCAGGTTCCCGAAAGGATGTATCAGCAATTTCTAAGTATCAGCTTAGAGTATTAAGTTGAAACTTTCAGGGCGTGTGAGGGGGAATTTGAGCCAAGCAAATAGAACTGAGTGCATACTGCTTCTGCTGTTACTTTTGCAACTGCTGGTACTACTATTTAGGTTAAGGTTGTAGAGATGAGACCTTCAGGAAATGGTTAGGGGATTTTGGACTAAGTCAAAAGACTCTGTGCGTACAGTTTGTCCAAAGGGTGTGTCAGCAATATCTAAGGAATCGTCAAGAGTATTAAGTTGAAACTTTCAGGGCATGTTACCAATATTGCTACCACTTTTGCTGCTACTTCCACTACTATTACTGATACTATTTAACTAAATCAAAATTGTTTGAGTGCATCCAGATTGTCAAAATAGACCATGCTGTCAAGATAGGGAATATACGGGACATAGACCGGGACATAGGGAATATAAATGACGACCGGGACACTCACAGAGAAAGCGACCGGGACACAAGGAATGTTCGATTAGCAATCACCATCAACAAAGCACCGGGACACAGGGAATATAAATGACGACCAGGACACTCAAAGAGAAATTACAGACCGGGACACCGGAACACAAATGACGACCGAGACAAAAATGACGACCGGGACACCGGGACACAGGGAATATAAATGACGACCGCGACACTCAAAGAGAAATTACAGACTGGGACACCGGGACACAAATGATGACCAGGACACAGGGAAACAACAACAACGGGGACGCCGGGGGGCACAGGGGGATATATTAATGACGACAGGGACACAGGGAATTTTCGATTAACAATCACCATCAACAAAGTTAAAGGCCAATCATTAGAATAATGAGGTATAGATCTGAATACAGACTGTTTTTCCCTTGGACAGTTATATGTTGCATGTTCAAGAGTCGGTAAACCTGACAATCTATTTATATGCACAGACAATGGGACAACCAAGAATGTTGTACATTCGCAGGTTTTACGTAGTTAAAAATATATATCTATCTATATTCACAAGTGGGTCACAGGGACAGAACTACAATGGCGTGTAACGACTTGCGCGCACGGGGGGTGGGGGGGGAAGCGCCCCCACCAACTAGGTTTTGGGGTAAAATGACTGAAGAACCTACAATGGCAACAACCGAGGAAGCTGCTCAAAGAGTCTATGCCAAAAGACTTGCGGCTGATAGAGAAAGTAAGAAAAGAAAGCGTGCCGAGGAATCACAAGAACAGCAAGAAAACAGGCTTGCGGCTAAAGAACGCAAAACCGCGCAGTTAGATGAAAATCCACCTGGACAGCGAGAGTCAAAACATATTAAAACTGAAAATGATAGCGATGATGATTGGGTTCGGGATTTTGACTTGGATAAGGTCATCAATGCCTACCAGATTTTAGTTAAAAAGACAAAGGTTCGGCGATATGTATTTCATAGTGACGCTGAAAAATAGAGAAGAAAAAGAAAACTGAAAAAAGAAAAAAGGTAAAAAACTAAAAAGAAAAAACACTCAAAGAGAAATTACAGACCGGGACACAAACGACGACCGGGACAGAGGGAATATAAATGACGACCGGGACACTCAAAGAGAAATTACAGACTGGGATACCGGGACACAAATGACGACCGGGACACAGGGAATATAAATGACGACCAGGACACAGGTATTTAAGAAAATCGTTCAAAGACAAATTTTTAATTGTAAGTAGATTGTTGAAAGAGAAATTTCTAATGGTAAAATGACTGAAGAACCTACAATGCAACAACCGAGGAAGCTGCTCAAAACGAATGTATTCAAGCCGAAGTAGCTGAGTTGGTAAAGCGTTATGTTCCAGGTTCTAGGTCCGAGAGGTTCCAGGCTCGAACCTTGGCTTTAGCATTAATACAAAAGAAGAAAAAAAAACTAAAAAGAAAATACTAAAAAAACTAAAAATGCTAAAAAACTAAAAAAACTAAAAATGCTAAAAAATTAAAAAAAACAAAAAAGGTAAAAAACTAAAAAAGAAAAAAAAGGTAAAAACTACAAAAAAGGTAAAAACTACAAAAAAAAGGTAAAAACTGCAAAAAAACTAAAAAGAAAAAAAAACTAAAAACTAATAAAAAAAAAAACAAAAAAAACTAAAAACTGAAAAAGAAAAAAACTAAAAAAAGGAAAAAAACTGAAAAATAAAGGAGTAAAAGAAAACTAAAAGCCGGGACACAGGGAATATAAATGACGACCGGGACACTCAAAGAGAAATTACAGACTTGGACACTGGGACACAAATAACGACCGGGAGATATAAATGACGATCGGACACTCAAAGATAAATTACAGACCGGGACACCGGGAAACAAATGACGACCGGGACAAAGGGAATATAAATGACGACCGGGATACTGGGAATATAAATGACGACCGGGACACAGAGGGAATGTTCGATTAGCAATCACCATCAACAAAGCTCAAGGGCAATCATTAGAATAACGAGGCATAGATCCCAATACGAATTGTTTTTCCCATGGACAATTTTATGTTGCATGTTCAAGAGTTGGTAAACCTGACAATCTATTTATATGCACAGACAGTGGGACATCGAAGAATGTTGTATATTCGGAAGTTTTACGTAGTTAAAAACGTATATATATCTATAATGAAAAGAGAAATCTTTTCTCTTTTATCTATATTCACAGGTGGGACACAGGGAAACAACTACAATGGCGCGTAACTACTATGGCGCGTAACGACTTACGCGCGGGGGGGGGGGGGCGAAGCGCCCCCGCCAACTAGGTGTTGGGGTGGCGCGAAGCGCCACCCCAACAGCTAGTAGGTACTAATATGAAGGAATAAATAAATCTTAAAACGACTAAGGCTTAAGTTGAATATGTGAATCAAGCTTAAAACGACCAAAAATTTTAGCTAATGAAGTATAAATGAAACCCAAAAAGAACAGAAAAAATATTTTGCTATTGAAGATAAATGAAACCCAAGCTCTTGTTTGTAGAGTTTTTTGTTCGTTTCAAGCTTGATTTGCATATTCAATTTAAGTTTCGCTCGTTTTAAGATATATTTACCCATTTATATTACTACCTATTGTATGTTTGTTTGCTATGATTGTTTATTTAATTTCTGTTTCAATTATACTTCAATAGGAAAATATTTTTGTTCGTTTTAAGCTTGATTTGCCTATTCAACTTAAGCTTTATTCGTTTTAATATTTATTTATTCATTTATATTAGTACCTGTTGTGTTTTTTTTTTTGGCTATGATTTTTACTTAATTTCTTTTCTTTTTAGGTTTAATTTATTCTATAATAGTAGTTGCTGGTCGTTTTGAGTTTGAGTTATTGTAGGTTTCTATTTTTTCTGAACTTAAGCTTAATACGGCCTTCACTTTTATTTAGAAAATTTATGTTTCCGGAATTTTTTTTTAAATTAATTTTTGTTCGTTTTTTATTGCCAAAGATTTCAAGTTTTTCAAATTTCAAAATAATTTTTTATTCGAAAATAAATTAACAGTCCTGACTAGAGCTAATAAAATTAAACTGAATATTTGATATATAATGATATTAATTGCTGAATGCTCACCAGCTGAAGATTTGTTTCAGCCGGAGTCGGATTTAAAGCTTTGACGCTTCTACGCCGAAGTGTTTTTGCCGCTCCGGTTTTGCAAGATTTTCGGGGAAATCCCCAAAATTTGGGAATAGTAAAAGCTGCAGGGCCTATTGGTAAATTGTGGTCTCGTTTCACTGCAATTTTCATTTTATTTTTAATGTTGTAACAAATACAAAAGAAAGTATTTGTAATATAATTCATTTTAGCAAAGCGCCAAATATGAAGTAGGCCTTATGCTTTTACCGTTGGGGAAACGGGCAGTGGCCATACTCTTGTTTTTAGTGAAGAATATAGGTGTCTTGAACAGTTTTGGAAAGAGCTAATAAAACTAAACTGAATTCCAATGATTTTGGAATAGACTATTTTTTTTCTTAAGTCTTTTTTGTTTAGTGGAGGGAGCATGAAGAGAGGGTCAGGGGTCAGCTCCCATAATTTTTGGAATAAAATATCGTTCATAAGTTGTTGTTTGTTTGGTTTGTTTGTTTTTGTTGTTGTTTTTTTTTGGGGGGGGGGAGGCGGACCGTGAAGGAAGAGCCAGGGGTCAGTTCCCATGATTTATCAATGATAGTTTTTTGGTGGAGGGAGGGTTGTCGAGCCATGGAGGACCAGGAGTCAGCTCCCATAAGTTTTAGGATGAAACATTATTCATAAGTTAGTTTTTGGTGGGGGAAAGCATGGAGAGCCAGGGGTGAGTTACCATAATTTTATAATAAAATATCATTAGTAAGTGTTTTGGAACGTGGGGGGTCGGACCATGCAGAGAAGGCCAAGGGCCAACTTGCTTAAGTCTTGTAATAAAATATCGTCCATAATTATTTTCAGTGTGGGGGGGTGGCTTATTTGATCTTAGAAATATTTTCAAAACCATCGCATTAGAACCCTATACCCCCCTCCCGTACATAAAATACAAACACTTGCTCACTCTGGAGGGATGTGTTAATCCTGAGAGTTTTGTTATCAGATCTTTTGACTTACTTTAATTAAATGGCTATCTCAAAAATTTGATCGGATGGATTTGCGGTAAAGAAGGTAGGAGGTCTAGTTGCGCTCCAGTCCCTTTTGAATCTTAAAAAGGGAACTATAGCTTTCAGTTGCCTATAGAATTAGCCTTCGACGAAGCTATACGATCATCCCTCTCAAAAAAACCTTATATACCCCCGGGACATAATTTACAACACTTGCCCTGGTGGTCTGGGAACTGTGTAAACCCCGGAGTATATATTATATCATCTTTTGTCTATTTTTGACAAAATGCAAATCTCAAAATTTGATCGGGCGTATCTAGGGGAAAGACAGTTGGTGGAGGGGGGGGGCACTTGCTATCAGATTACTTTTGACTCTCAAAAAGGGAACTATAACTTTAAATTTGAGTTCCATTCTAAGTTAACTCTTCTATAAGAACCTTATATGCCTCCGGGCATAATTTACAACGCTTCTCTTTATAGAGAAGCGTTGTTTGACTCTTTCTCTTAACTCTACTTTTTAAAACAGTAAAAACTTTAGCGTAAAGAGCGGGGCGTTAATGAGGAAGCAGCCCCTTTCATATACGAAATAATTTCTGTTCGTTGTAAGTTTTAATGTCGCTCCTTACTTTCCGTTAAAAAATACTTGTTTTTTTTATTTAATTTCTGAACGTTTTTGAATCAATACATGTTTGGATTTTGGCTCTCCGCAGATGAATAATTCAAATGAAATTTGCATAATTATATTTTTGATAAATGGCTTTCTCATAATTTTGATCGAATGATTTTGAGGCCTAGTTGCCCTCCGATTTTTTGGTTACTTGAAAAGGCAACTAGAACTTTTAATTTTTTACGAATGTTTTTATTAGTAAAAGATATACGTAACTTGCAAATCAGATTACGTAACGAACTTCTGTATTCTCATGTTTTTATTACGTATATAAAGGGGTTCTCCCTCTCGTCAGTACCTCACTCTTTACATTAAAGCTTAAATTTTTTCCCAATTTCTTAAGAATGACCCCTGAATCACCAATGCCGTAGAATAAATAGTTCAAATTACTAAAAATACTTTAGCGTAAAGAGCGAGATATTGCCCATCATTGAGCCCATCATATGCGTAATAATTTCTGTTCGTTTTTAAGTTTTAATGCTTCTCCTTACTTTCAGTTGAAAAAACTTTGTCATATTTATTTTTTCATTGTTTTTTTTTAATAATGCTAGAAAATCCTGCGCTCCCTTCATGAAAATTTTCTTCCCTCATGAAAAATTCCTCCAAGGAAAGTTCCCCCAACATATCCCCTCTTATCAACCCCCCCCCCACAACCTAAAAATCCCCCTGAAAACGTCTGTACACTTCCAAATAACTGTTACTATATATAAGCACTGGTCAAAGTTTGTAACTTGTGGTCCCTCCCACGAGAGGGAGTAAGTCGTCCCCAAAGACGTAGTTGTAAGGTTTTTTTACTACGTTAAATAAAATGGCTATCTCAGAATTTTGGTTTGGTGACTTTGGGAAAATAATTAGCGTTGGAGGGGGCCTAGGTGCCCTCCAATTTTTTTGGTCACTTAAAAAGAGCACTAGAACTTTTCATTTCTGTTAGAATGAGCCCTCTCGCAAGGTTCAAGGACCACTGGGTTGACACGATCACTCCTGGGAAAAAAACAACAACAAACAAACCAATAAACACACATCCGTGATCTGCCTTCTGGCAAAAAACACAAAATTCCACATTTTTGTAGATAGGAGCTTGAAACTTCTACAATAGGGTTCTCTGATAAGCTGAATCTCATGGTCTGATTTTTGTTAAGATTCTATGACTTTTGGGGATTGTTTCCCCCTATTTTCTAAAATAAGGCAAATTTTCTCAGGCTCGTAACTTTTGATGGGTAAGACTAAATTTGATTAAACTTATATATTTGAGATAAGCATTAAAATGCAATTCTTTTGATGCAGCTATTGATGTCAAAATTCCATTTTTTAGAGTTTTGGTTACTATCGAGCCGGGTCGCTCCTTACTGCAGTTCGTTACCACGAACTGTTTGAAAAGGGAATAAGAACTTTGAATTTCTAATCATTCGAGTCCTCTACGAAGTTTTTACGACCATTCTTCCATAAAACCTTATATAATCCTGGGGTACAATTTACGACCATTAGTTCCCTGCTCAGTTGGGGGATGGGGGGTGTTTACTCCGAAGTTTTGTTAATTGATCGTTGACTATTTCAAAGAAAATAGCTATCTTAAATTCAGTGGATGCATTTAAGGAAAAGAAAGTGTAGGGGGGGGGGTAGATGCTCTCTGAACACTTTTGTCTATTAAAAAGGTACCTGGAAATTTCAATTTCCAATCAAATTAGCTATCTCTGAACTTTTTCAACCACGTATTACATAAAAACCTTATATGCCCTGGGGTATAACCTTAAACACTTGCTAATGGGCTCTGGGGCGTTTTGTCGACACTGGAGTTTTGTTATCTGAAATCTGAACTACTTTCAATAAAATGGCTATCTCAAGATTTTTCTTGGATGGGTGCATTGCAATATTCCTCTGTGCTAGATGGCTGTGGAAAGAAAAGATAAATGAAACACACATCGCAGAAGGATCTAGAGCAATATTTTTTTCGGGGGGAGGAGGCAATTTGACAAGGGCGCTAATAATTGACCAAATCAAACATTGTTTCAAAGGTAAAAAAAGAAAAAAATTAGGGTGCCAGAAAAATCTTGGGGTGATTCAGCACTACCGCATCGACTCTGATACCCGAAATTTTTTGGGGGGGATAATGTTTTCGAAACGATTTTCTAAGACCCTACCCCCCCCCAAAAAAAAAAAAATCCATTGTAATGTCGTCTTTATTTTCGACTCTCTTTGAGGTCAAGTAAATTAGAAGCTTTATAATTACTTCTCTTCCAAACTTCTTCTACGTTAGTTGTCGTCTTAAATTAGTCTCACATTTTCTATTGTTCATTGCAATAAGCTAAAGGCTCAATTTACTTCCGTGATTTATACAGAGGAATGGACCCTTTGCCATTCAGCAAGGATAAGCCTCGCCGCTAAAAGTTGTAAGAAGCAGCTTTATTTTGTATGTTGTACTTCCTGTTCCCTTTCTTTTTGTTCCTTCGCCAAGTTGTATTTCCTGATTATCCTTCTTGTTTTTAGAAAACCTAGAAACGTCCAAGCTATAATATCTGTCTGAAGATTAAATGACTTATTTATCGTACAGTTAAGCTTGATTGCATTAAATCGCTATGTAGCTTTGATTAGATTATTTTCTTTGAGAATGTCTTCCTGAATATAGTAATTACATATACTGACGAGGTTGGAACCTAAAATTCGACTCGGTACTAGAGTTATCGATTTCATCGTCCTAGCATGTCAAGAAGCACCGAACATGCCAAAGCACTAGAAATACCTCCAATTTCGCCAAAGAGATCGGATCCGCAACTTGTACTTATTCTCGAACTCGCCAAAGTACTAGAAATCCCCTCAACTCCCCCAAAGAGAGCGAATCCGGTCCAGTTATCTCAATCACGTATCAAGAACTTGTGTTTAATCTTCCCATCAAGTTTCATCCCAGTCTCCCGCGCTAAGAGTTTTCCAAGAGTTCCGTTCCCCCCCTCCATTCTCTATGTTCCAAATTAAAAATGGAGCATCTGAGACATGAGATCTATATATCAAGTTTCATCAAGTAATTACAGTAATAACATACACCGACGAGGTCGGAACCTAAAATTAGACTCGGTACTAGAGTTATCGATTTCATCGTCCTATCATGTCAAGAAGCACCGAACTCGCCAAAGCACTAGAAATCCCTCCAATTTCCCCAAAGAGATCGGATCCGGTCCTCTTATGTCAATCACGTATCTATAACTTGTACTTATGTTCGAACTCGCCAAAGTACTAGAAATCCTCTCAACTCCCCCAAAGAGAGTGAATCCGGTCCGTTTATGTCAGTCACGTATCAAGAACTTGTGTTTAATCTTCCCATCAAGTTTCATCCCGATCTCTCCACTCTAAGAGTTTTCCAAGATTTTCGATTTCCAAGATTTCCGTTTTCCCCCTCCACTCCCTATGTCCCAAATTAAAAATGGAACATCTGATACATGAGATCTTTCTATATATCAAGTTTCATCAAGATCCGATCACCTATTCGTAAGATAAACATACCTACATTTTTATGATTCCCCTCCCTCCAGCCTCCCCTCCAGATAGTCGAATCGGGGAAACGACTGTTGTCAAGTCAATTAGTAGAGGTCCCTGATATGCCTACCAATTTTCATCGTCCTAGCAGGTCCAGAAGCACCAAACTCTTCAAAGCACTGGATATCTCCCCCCCCCCATCTCCCTCAAAGAGATCAGATCCCGTCCGATTATGTCAATTACGTATCTAGGACTTGTGCTTATTCTTCCCACCAAGTTCCATACCGATCTCTCCACTCTAAGCGTTTTCCAAGATTTTCGGTTTCCCTATCCAACTCCGCCCAATGTCACTGGATCCTGTCGGGATTTAAAATAGAAGCTCTGAGACAAATGTTCCTTCTAAATATCAAATTTCATTCAGATTTGATCAACTGTTCGTAAGTTAAAAATACCTCATTTTTTCTTATTTTTCCGATTTAGCCCCTCCCAATTCCTCCAAAGAGAGAAAATCCGGTCTGGTTATATGAATCACGTATCTAGCACTTGTGCTTATATCTTCCCACCGAGCATTATTACGATCTTTCCACTCTAAGCATTTTCCAAGATTTCCGGTTTCCTCTTCCAACTCCCCCAATGACACCGGATTCGGTAGGGATTTAAAATAAGAGCTCTGAGACGCGAGATTCTTCTAAATATAAAATTTCATTAAGTCCATCACCCGTTCGAAAGTTATAAATACCTCATTTTTTCTAAGTTTTCCAAATTACCGAATTATGTCCCCCAAAGAGAGCGGAGCCGGTCCGATTATGTCAATCACGTATCTAGGACTTGTGCTTGTTCTTCACAACAAGTTTCATCCCGATCTCTCCACTCTAAGTGTTTTCCAAGATTTCCAGTTCCCCCCGACTCCCCTAATGCCACCGGATCCGATCGGGATTTAAAATAAGAGGTTTGAGTTACGAGATTCTTCTAAATATCAAATTTCGTTAAGATCCGATCACTCGTTCGTATGTTGAAGATACCTGATTTTTTTATTTTTCCAAATTAACTAATTACCCCCCCCCAACTCCCCCAAGTTTCATCCCGATCTCTCCACTCTGAGCGTTTTCCAAGATCTTATGTTTCTCCCTCGAACTCCCCCCAATATCACCGGATCCGGTCAATTTTTTAAGGTCCGATTACCCGTTCATAATTTGAAAATACCTCATTTTTTCTTTTTTTTTTTAATTAACCGTCCCCCCACTCCCCCAAATGGTGGAATCGAAGGAAAGATTATTTCTAATTTAATCTGGTCTGGTCCCTGATACGCCTGCCAAATTTCGTCGTCCTTGCTTATCTGGAAGTGCCCAAACTAGCAAAACCGGGACCTACAGACAGACAGACAGACAGAAAATGTCTGTCTTTTTGGGATCTTTATGTATTCAGAGCGCCAGATTCTGTATCTCGCTTGTTTCGATTAGTACCCATGCCGGAAGGTACAAAAATGTTAAGGATGGATCCCATTGTAGTCGACTATGCTGAAAACGAATATCGTAGGGCGCATGTTCGTTGTTGGGGCGTTTCAGAGATATAGGCCAAAAACACCAAATTTGGCCTATAATGGGGCTTGGCGATTCTAATTTTTTTTTACAGATAAGATTGGTCAAATCCAGCGTACTCTTACATCAATAGAAAGAAGAGACTTGGGGATACATGAATTTGATTTTTTTGTAAAAAAAAAAAATTGTACACTTTTTACTGCAGTTTTAAAAATAAATCAGATTTCGTCGACAAATTTCTAACAGAAAGGCTAAAAACTCGAAAGTTTTTCAAGATAAAGTATTTTTTTTTTATATTAAAAAAGAAAGACCGTTCAATTCCAAACACATTGAGCTAAGAAAAAAAGTTTAAATTATTGTATTTGGGGGGTCTGTAACTTTTTTAGCGAGTGTGCCCGATTTTAGGAATTGTGTGTAGTAACCTGCTACCTAGCGGGAAGTTGATTGATAAGCTAAGCAGAAGATGAAAAAGAAAAGTGGGTCAGGTAGGCCAAGATAAAAAAAAAACACAGTTACTTCAGGTTGATTCAACATGTGATTCTGACGCAAATACTGATTTTCTGATGGATGATAAAGAAGAATATGACACAAATTTGGAAGATCAAAAAAAAAATTGAAAGAAATAGAATTTTTAAAAGCGCTTTTGGTGTTGTAAAGCTGGCTGGCAAAATGAGTGTAAAATTTTTTTTGCAGAAGTAAGAGACCTAATGAAAGTAATTTACAAAATTAAATATCACAAGAAACTAGGTGATACTGACTCCTTTAGATTTATAAGGACTGATCAAAAGGCATGTTACATTGATCAATCAGATTTAGTATTCGAACTTCCGGTTCTAGTGAAAACCCATGGGACTGCTTGTCAGATGGAATATCTGTGATTTGAAATTGATTTGTCAATATTTAATCTAGAATAGTTGATACTTGCTGGAGAACAAGTAGTAAATTTGTTCCTGTTTGTTTTTGTACTTATTTATGAAAGAAGTCAAAATTAAAGCACAAAGTGGCCAAAGGTACATGATCTATGCTGTACCTCTGACCAGTTGATTTATATTTTTTGACCTGTGTTTACTCTAAAAAAATAATGCAATACGTGTTCCAGAGATGAAATGTGTGTTTTAAGAACAAAAGTTGGTTAAGAATCTAATGTATCATTTCATAATGAACTACAGTCTCGAAGGAAAATGGTCTCGAAGTCTCGAAGGAAATGTTCCTAAAAGCAACGTGTTTTACTTGCCTTTCCTTCATGAAGCACCAAACAACCATGCAACAGTCAAAAAATCTCTGCGAACATTCATGACGACAAGTAAAGCTGTCAGATGTGACGATACGGTGGTCACGCAAGATCTCTTCATTTATCAGCTAGCACAGGGAGTGAAAAGTAAATACCCGGATGGCTTCAAAAACGTAATTCTACGGATGGGAGGCTTCCACCTCCAGCTCAACTATCTCAAGGCTGTTGGTAAGATAATGGACAGCTCCGGACTTAAAGAGATTATGGTGCAGGCAAAGCTGCTGCTTCCTGGTACTTGCGAAAAAGATATTTCAAGGGAAAGGCTACTACCAAGGGAAAGGCTATCAATGCCTACTGCATACTGTACGAGGTTTTGCTAGCCCTCTACTGGGAGTCCTTGGAAGAGTATTACTCCGAAGCACAACCAGACTTAATCCGTCTGGACCAGCCGGGTAGTGCCATTGAGTTATTCAGGACTTCGTTGGCAAACGGTGCTAACGCGCGAACTACACTTCAGGAGGCAAACGATACCTTATTAACTTTGGATCCCATAATGAATGCCTTCGACACCCTGCGAAATGCGTCGCCCACGTTTGCTTTCTGGCGGCAGTTCTTGGAAATACTTGAAATAGCGATGCAATTCATTCGTGTTGGATGAGACTGTGACTGGGACTCTCATTTGACAGCAACTGCTCGGATGTTGCCATACTTTGCGGCGGCTAACCATCCTGAGCATGCAAGATGTCTCATACAGTACCTTTCAGACATACGAAGTTTACCACAAACCTTTACTGATGTACACAGAAAGTTCATGAAAGGGTACTTCGCAGTGAAGAAAACGCACACCAGGTTCATGGCCACCTGGTCCGATCAGATATTGGAATGTACAGTAAACAAGGATGCAAAGACGACGGCCGGAATAATAGGAGAACAAATGGATGAGAGACAGACTGAAGCTTGGATTCTTACCATACCGATTTTCGCTGCCATCAGCAATGGTTTCCTGCAAGTAGTCAATGTATCCACAAAGACATTAAAACATCACGAAGACAATCAGTCGACGACGACGCGATTATAACCTTCGTGAGATAGAGTTCGAGACATTTTCACTATATGTGACAATCAGTTCAGCAGAGTGGACTTCGACCTAGTGAATATTTTGACTTTAGAAGTTGTGGACGATGAGAAGATTGTTTCTGATATTACTTGCGTAGCCACAAAAGAAAAAGAGGTGGTTGAGGAATTTCTGTGCAACAGGAAAGACGATGTGAAAAAGGTTGCACTCTGAACTTTCCCTTCAGAGAGAAAAACTCAGAAAGTGAAGGGTGTCCCTAGAACCGATCTCTTGAGCTCTGAAGCAACAGCCTTGAAGAGAATCATTACTGCTCAGTTGAGCTACGGCGAAGAAAAGGAGAAAGCAGTTGCAAAGATCCTCACAAAAGAGATTCTTCTTTTCCCTCCATCCATTTTTGAACATCTTCCGCAACAATCAACCAAGACATCATCTAGCTGGAAAATGAGGACGGGGAACAAAGCTGTGCTGTTCAACTGGCTAAGAAAAAAGGAGGACTTGCAACTTGGCAGGCGACTTTGAAACCCAAAGAAAAACATCAGCTATAGAATACATCATTAACCTAATGTCCAAGATGAGGTTATATCGGCCTGTCAGGTTTGAAACAGTCAAGTCCTTCGCGGAAAGATTGCTTCTATCGTTGCGGAATGATCTTCCAGTGGGTATTCCTGAAGTCCACATTGTCGCAGATCGGTACGACGGGCTGTTTGGGAAGCCCACGGACACCGGACAGTCGATCTCCTTGAATTCAGCATGCATTGTCCAAAAGAGGGAAAGGGAAATACCTTCAGATTTCCGCTCTTAGCACAATTGAACAATGCGATGCCGTACTTGCAAGCTCAGCGTCTAAAAGCCGGCTCCTCGAAATTTTGTATGAAACCTGGGAGCAGATGGGTGATCAGTTTCCGAACACACTCAACATTTTTCTCTGAGGTGGGTTCAAGGCGAGACTCAAAGTGTCTCTAGTCAACCATGGCTGCAGTCCAACTTTACCAGAACACTGTGACAAGGAGGAATGCTTGTCCTCCAGCCACGAAGAGGCTGACCAACAACTTATGACGCATGCCAAGCACGCTAGCTGTTACGCTTTTAGCATTGTTGCGCATGTTAACGACACAGGCGTGGCAGTAGCCTGTGTTCATATTTTGAAGAGCTTCAAGCTGAAGGACCGAGCGAACTTTTCTTGAAGTTCCTGACTTACATTATCCCAATACACGAGTTGGCGGATGGAGCCCACTTGTCCAAAGAGGAGCAGATTATGTTACAGTTCGTTCACTGTCTATCAGGGTGTGACACAACGAAC
Organism: Artemia franciscana; assembly: GCF_032884065.1. Lineage (NCBI taxonomy): Eukaryota > Metazoa > Arthropoda > Branchiopoda > Anostraca > Artemiidae > Artemia > Artemia franciscana. The sequence goes on from NW_027063627.1 coordinate 1,668,977, forward strand.
TTTTTCTTCGGCGTCGGGGAAGCTTCTTTCTTAAACACAGCGGTGTCTCCAACTTTTGCCTCAAAAATGGTGTCTATGACGGAGCAGATCAAGGATGCAGAAGGGAAGCTTTCAGTCGACGTGTTTAGAGAAGTTGACGACCTATCAAAGTCCCTGGTCATTGAATTGTACAGTAAACAGGCCGGATTCAATTCACTGGCCAGTGTAAGGGCTTACATTTGGTGCCAGAAACAAGATGTGAGAAGACTTCCACCTTCTGACGACACCTTCGAGCCATGCATACGAAGAGCTACATGAATAATCTTGTCGTCAGTACAGGCTCGGCCGAATATTCCAGATCCACTCCTCCGTGGATGGAAGATGGCTGAAGGGGGAATAGATGCGGTCGTCTCAAGCTATAAAGAAGCATCAAGCCTGGAAGCTTACAGCAGATGCAAAAGTGGAAGATGCAGGAAAGACTGTAGCTGCTCAAAAATGAAAGGGTGATGCAGCTTATCCTCCTGCCACGGAACGAGGAGGGCATGCAGGGAGTCTGACCTTGTCCCATCTGAATTCTCGGACGAAGAAAATGAGGAATATTTTTGGAAGTTCTATTTGATACATTTTACTTTTAATTACAATAGGTCCCTAATCAGTTACTATTACCCAATTTTACGGGCAGGCCGAGTAAGACAACTTCAGTGCGCCGACTGAATCTATCTGTGAAGCAGAATTCTTTCATGTAGTAAATATCTCAGTCGTATCAGTGACAAATCAGGTCCCAAAAAGGTAATTACAGACGCCTTAGTATACCAGAAAACATATTCCTCCATTCCAAAAAAAAACGATTTTTTTAGTCAACATTTTTTTTAAACCTATTTTTTATTTTTAAGTAAAAGTTAAAAATTTTAAACAGTTAGGAAGTTTAAAGTATTCTTACGCTTTGAAGAAAAACAGAATTATGTCCTTTTTCACGATACGACTAGTGATCATTTCAGTGACACTACAGAAAAAAAAAATCGCAGACCTTTTAAAAATAAAAATAGTTTATATTTTTTTAGCTCAAATTGTACAGAATCAAATGAGCTTTCTTTTCAAATATGAAAAAAAAAGTTTGTTACCTTGAAGAAATTTTGAGTTTTTAGCCTTTTTTTAGATATTTGTCGAAAAGAAATCATAACTAACTTCAGAATTTAAAAGCAATAATATAGTGGCCTAAGTATATAAGTACAACTGTTTCCAGATTTTTTTTTTCGTTGTAATGGGGACAATTAAAATTATTATCCAAATTTTATTTGGTATTTAGAACATATTTATTCAATAGAAGAGAAGGGAATTCTTATATTTAGGGCTACCAGCGCCCTGATTCCCTTCTTAAGACGCTCATGTGCATAACAATTGTCTGTGATATATTTACTCATTTCATTCCTCATCGTAAGTAAGTAAGTAAAATATTTATTACCCGTATTTTTCACATGGAACAAAACGGAGTACAATGAAAAAGCAAATAAAAGAAAAGAAAAAAAAGAGAAGAAAACGGAGAGAAATTTAAGACACAACATGGAAAAATACATAATCAAGAACTGTAGAAATGTTTAAGCCAGGGGTGGTTCCATCTTGCCTGTAAATTAGAAATCAACCGGTTTACCGCGATACTGGGGTCTGCAATCCTATGTTTATCAATCATATTAGTATTTCTCGTCCACAAGGGGCATCGCAGCAGGAACTTCGCGAACCTAAAATAAAGGGACCGGAGCTTGCGTTTTTGGGTGTCAGTTAATAAATTCCAAAATGGCGCTATATATAAAATATGCGGCAGTGCGACAGCGTTATACATATTGGCGAAATACTTTCGGCATAAGAGGAGTCTGCTGGCGACGATAGACCCATACGCGGTGCGGAGTTTTTTCTCGACGTGTTTGACGAGCAGTAGACGAGTTTCATTAAGGTTACGGCCTATGGGTAAACCCAGATACACGACATGAGATGAAACGGTAATTGACTCGATACCCAGTAGGAGGTGTTCAGGCTGAGAAAGACTATCGTTGAAAAAAAGTACTGCAGATTTAGAAGTATTGAAAGCCAGGCCGATTTTTCGGTATTCATCACGCAGGATCGAGAAATTCGATTGCAGACCCCTAGTAGACCGACTTAGATTTAATAGATCGTCCGCGTATGTAAGTAGCGACACATTTATATTCTTGGAGATACATGAAATATTTACACATGCCTGGGCATTTAAAACACTGTTATTGTACAAACTTGGGGATAATAATGAACCCTTGCGGACACCTTTCTTTACTGGAACAACCACTGATGTGATGCGGTTACCTATTTTATACGCGCTTTTAAACGGCAATACATATCGTACAGTACGCTAGTGACACGGAGGTTTACACCTTGCTGGTAAGCGGCTAAAAGGGCCTGAGCGTGAATCGACGAATCAAACGCTCTACTCACATCAAAAGTACCAATCACTATAGGATCACTGGATTCGTGAGAATCTGCTAGAATAGCGGCAAGACTGAAGAGAGCGTGAGCACAACCCAGACCCGGTCGGAAACCGAACTGGTGGTCAGGCAATCGGCACGAATATTGAATTTTATTTTGAGACTAAGATCTCTAGAACTTTACAGAGCACTGGAGCAACAGTGATTGGCCTGTACGAAGAGCATTGGTCTGTTGGTTTCCCTTTTTAAGGATGGGCGAGAGCAAACCAACACAAAAAGAGTCAGGCACTATACCAGTGGTGAAAATAATCTGGAATAGCAGCGTCAGATATTCAATAAGCATAGTAGTACCGTGTAGCAGATTTAGCGCGCACAGTTCGTCTACACCCCGGGAATGTTTCTTCTTCAGCTTTAAAATAGCTTCATGTACGCTTCCGTAAGTAACGACAAAATCAGGGACACACTGGCTGGATAATACCGATTCTAGCCGGTTTACGAAGGGATTAGACGTATTTGGGTCGGGGGCACTAAATTCGTTGGAAAAGTACGATTCCCAATCTTTTTCGCTAATCGAATCATGGGGTTTTCCGGCGACCGGTTCGCTCAACCGGGCTTTCCAGATTAGTTTTGGGTCACTTACGATTCTGGAGGAGTACTCTTCTTTTAATTTGGTACGATGAGCTTTCAGTTGCTTGTCAAATTTTCGTTTAGTCCATAAACGGATAGAGTTAACAGGACCGGATTTGGGCCTATCACAATCTTGCCAGATTCTAAACCAAAACTTAGCATCGTTGCAACACTTAACTAGGGCCGGATTTTGCGAGAATTTGTGAATTTCTGTTTTCATTTTAACATTTCTGGTAGGAACTGCTTTTTTTCAGCTACGAGAAGCGAGTGAGTAATCTCGGCACAAAATATATTGATGAGTACTCTTGCATCTGCGGGATCAAAATTCGAATTCACTTGGAGTAAATGGAAGGGGATTCGTATCTTTACAAGAAGTGAGTTCAGCACCTGATGATATAAAGTAGTATTAATTTTATCCCATTCACTTACTACTTTCCACTTGTCGTTCTTGGGTTGACGCAGAGCTGGTTTTATGCTTAGAGATGCTAGTAGGGGTAAGTGATCAGCGAGGACAGCGTCTTTTAGAACAGTTACACTTCCGTGAATATCCTGAGAGCAGGCCGTATGGTCAATGTTTGAAACGGACCCTGAATTATGAACGAAGGACTAATCACTGACTTTTGGGAGGATGATAAGTTTGTCATCAAAGATGCCGTTTAGAAGCTGACTACGGGCACACGTGCTGTCAAGAAGGTTGCAGTTGAAGTCCCCCATGACTACACAATGCAAATCTCTCTGGGTCACAGACTTCAGGCACTCCGTTAGTTCGCGAACTGCGTTCCATAAACTTTCGCTCCGATTTGTCATCATGGTAGTTTGTAGGAAGATATACGTTGAAGAATGCGATACTGCCGTAAGATATAGCCAAGAAGTGATCATGCGTAAATAACACCATACTTTCAATATACGGGTGGCAAATAATTGCCAAGCCACCGGAGGGGCGTCCGAAAGACCGAATTTTTGCCGGCTCGAAGTAAAAAGTAAGTTCGTGTGAGAACTTTAGGAGAGAAATATTGTGAGGAGAGAGCATATGTTCTTGTATAAACATAATGTCACAGTCTGCAGAATACTTTTGAATTATGGCGAGTTTGTTGGGGACTCCTCCGTTCATGTTCCATGACGTAATTTTGACACAGGCTGGGCTATTAGACATTGGGCCGCTTCAGCTCACTGACGATTTTTATTATTGTGGGGCACTTGAAGGAATGGCAAGTGTGGCGTTTTGATTTGCAGAGGGCGCATGCTATAGGGTTTCCACAGAACTGGTCGGGGCTAGAGCCATGACCTCCTTCTCCGCATCGAGAGCAAATGTGCTGGCTAGAGCAATTAGCAGAAATATGACCAAAATTCTGGCACTTAAAACAGCGCTTTGGGAGAAAGATAAATTCCTCGATGGGGTACCGCTCCAAGTCAATTTTAGGAGGGTTTTTCATGGCGTGGTTCAGATACTGGCGGGATGAGAAGTATAATTTGAAGGATTTGGTTTTGCCACATTGATCAGCTTTTTCACAATTTGGTATAGTTCTCTTAAGCGCGTCACCATTAATATGAGCTGGGACAAACTTGATCATACCGATGAAAGTGGGAGTTTTAACGCTTGCCAGTGTTTCAGGCGATTTTTTATTAATAGATGTTGCTAGTACTGCTGCTTTAGATTTGTTCTTAGTTACGAGGCGCCATTCGTACTTCCCTCGGCGGAGTTCGAAATCGTCATCATTCAAAGCATCACCACAAATATTCGACAGGAAGTTTTTCCTTTCTTCTGCGGTAGCAATGGTAGGAGGAGGCTTTTTCAAGACTACTGAGTAAGACGAAGGAGAAGGAGTAGACTCATTAGCTGGAGCAGCAACAGGGTTGCCTTCAGGCCACGGCAATGGTTTTTGGTTCAAACGATCAAGAAGGCCATTGAACTTGCGATTCATCTCGTTGACAGTGGACACTACACAAGCAGCGATCTCTTCATTGCAGGCCGGAACTTCTTGGGGCTCAAAAATAACGAACTCAGGAAGCTGTCTCTTTTCTTTGGCACAGCGAGCGAACGTCTTCGCAATGTCCATCAAGTTATCCTCGTCCTTTACGTGTTTTATTACACGTTCCCCTAATTCCGACTTGCGATAGATAATCTCTTTTGCTTCTAAAATCGCTTCACGGCTGAAAAACTCGAGTCCTCGCCTAGTAAAAACATTCGTTTTTACACCTGCTATCATAGCTCGTGAAATAAAATTCAGTACTGCATTCCGCACTAGGTTATCACCCATTTTGCTGGTGGTACGCCCGGCGGGTACCACGGCTCTTGCTACCAACTCACTCACCCCCCCCCCCTTTCTGCTTACCTTTCTCTCGCCAACTCTATCGCAGCGTGATTGCCTTTAACTATTTGTGCAATCCAATTAGATTCAGAGTTAAATTAAATCACTTAGTCCAATTCTCTGCAGTTAATAAATCACTAAATCCCGAGGGAATTTATAATAAGTAGCAAAAGTGTCAGTACCGGGTAAAAAGTTAATCCGATCATAAATGTCTGGGGAAACTTATCGGACATTTCGAAGTTTTGAACAAAATAATTATCTCAAATTTTGATTCGATATCATAGGGTTAGTTGCGGGCCGGATAGTAAGAACCGAGAAAGAGGCTGATTATAACTTTTGGTCTTTATACATGATTATTTTTTTTTAATTTCCATTAGACAAGTTTTTCAAAGAAAAGCAAAGAGCTCCACTAAGCCAAGAACGAGCAAAAATAAAGTCAAATAATCTTCCGAGCGTAAAACTACCACAAATCACTATCAGTAAATTGGTAAAACTTAAAACAAACAGAAATTACAATAAATAGCAGTCAAACTCAAAACTAGTAAAAATTAACATGAGTAGGGGTGATAATCCCTATGCCTTCTCAAGACCAGAACACAATTTGTGCTTTACTGAAAAAACATAGAAATGACCGTGGACTGTTATTTTAAATGACATATATTAAAGGTTTTGATAATTTTTCATTGATGAAGCTAAGAAAGGTGAAAACATTTCAAACGTATTTTGTCTGCAATAAAGCGCAAATGTGTTCTGGTCTTGAGAAGGCATAGAGGTTATCAGCCCTGTGCATGTTAATTTTTTTCTCGTTTTGAGTTTAACTCGGTTATTATTGTATGATTTAAATGAAAAAGATATGTATAAAATGTTTAAGCTTTTTAAATTTAATATACCATTAAAAATTCTGGAATATTTATCAGTATATTTATACTTAACGGACAATCCACAGCCATTTTTTGTCAGTAAAGTGCAAATTATGTTCTTGTCTTGAGAAGGTATGGGGATTGTCAAAGACATAATTTCCAGACCTTTCATCTACTCTGAACAAAATAGCTATCTCAAAATTTGGATTATATGTGTATGGGAATTAATGGGCGTGGGGGGGGGACTTTAGCCCTCCAATCACTTTTGACTAATAAATAGTGTACTAGCCCTTTCAATTTCTAATCGAATGAACCTTTTTAGAAGTTTCTATGTCAACAAAGGGCAATATCAATATTTACTATCTGATGGGTTTCAGGAAAATACGAGGTTGGAGGGGGGCTTATCCACCCTCCGATCACTCCGAATCTTAAAAAGGGCACTAGAATTTGTTATTATCAATCCAATGATCCCCTCCGAAGTTTCACCTTTCTATATACCTTATATGCCCGCAGGGTATATTTTACAGTCCTTCACCTAAGGGTTCTGGGGGGGGGGTGATCTTCAAAGACACAATTTCCGGACGTTTCAATTACATTGAACCAAATGGCTATCTCGTAATTTTGATTGGATGTGCTTTGGGGAGTGGTGGGCGTTGGAAGGGGTTAGTAACCCTCCAATTACTTTTGATTAATAAAAAGGGCACTAGCCCATTCGATTTCAATTCAAATGAGCTCTTTCCGAAGTTTCCAAGACAACAAATGGCCATCCCAATATTTCGATCAAATGTATTTAGGGAAAAATCGAGGTTTGGGGGAGGGAGTATCCACCCTCCGATTACCATGAATCTTAAAAAGTTCATTAGGACTTCTCATTACCAATCCAATGAGCCACCTCCGAAGTTTATACGATCACCCTTTCTATATATACTTTAAATGCCCCCAGGGCATAACTTACAATCCTTGTTCTGAGGGCTGTGAGGAGGGGTTGTCATTCTCAAAGACAGTGTCCGAATCTTTAAACTATGGTGAACAAAAAGGTTTTCTCAAACTTTTTATTTTATGTGTTAGGGGAAATCGTGAGCATGTGAGTTGGGTTTGTTGCCCTCAAATCACTTTCGACTATTAAAACGAGCAGTGGCCTTCTACATTTCCAATCGAGTGAAGTCTTTTCGAAGTTTTTACGAAAGCAAATGGTCATCTCAAAATTTCGATCAGTTGCATTTTAGGAAATTACGAGGTGTGTTGGGGTGTCCCTCCACTGATCACTGAATCTTAACAAGGGCAAAAAAACATCGGATTTCCAATCAAATGAGCCCTTCATGGAGTTTTTACGATCACCCTTTCTATATGTATTTTATATGCCACCGGGGCATAACTTATACCCTTTCCCTAAGGGCTGTGGAGGGAGGTTTGTTATCCTCAAAGACACTATTTCCAGACCTTTCAATTACATTGAACAAAATGGCTATTTAAAAATTTTGATTGGATGTGTTTGGGGAAATGGTGGGCGTGGAAGGGGAGTTAGTTGCCCTCTAATCACTTTTGACTATTAAAAAGGGCACTAGCCCTTTCAATTTTCTCTCGAATGTGCTCTTTTCCATATTTCTACGACAACAAATGGCCATTTCAAAATTTCTATCAGATGCATTTTGGGAAAATAGGAGGGATGTTCTTGTGTGTGGGGAAGGGGCATCCACCGTCCGATCGCTCTGAGTCTGAAATAGGGCACATAAACTTCTGATTAGCATTCTAATGAGCCCCCTCTGAAGTTTATATGATCCCTCTTTTTATATAAACCTCAAATGCCCCCAGGGCATAACTTATAACCCTTGCCCTAAGGGCTTTGGGGGGGAGGGTCATCCTCAAAGACATAATTTTCGGATCTTTCGACTACATTGAACAAAATGGCTATCTCAAAATTTTGATTGGATTTCTTTGGGGAAATGGTGGCTTTGGGAGGGGGGTTAGTTGCCCTCCAATCACATTTAACTATTAAAAAGGGCTTCAAAAGGAAAAGTATCAAGTCTTTTGATACGAACTGTCCTGGTCCAAACTATAAAAAAGAAATAATTATACATTGTGCACACATCGCTCTTTACTTACGCAGCGCTATTGCGCTGCCTATGATATTAAATTTCCAACTTAGTGAGATCCGTTCCAAATGTCTATCATAGTCCGTTCCGTTTGAAGTGGATGGGAAAAAATCTTTTTGATACTTTTTTGGTCCTTTTCTAGGCGGCATTTTTTGAGTAATCAGCCCTTCCGCCTTTGCCAAAGGATGGACCAATGCTTTATTTCAGAGCAAGTTTTTTTCCACTGGACTCCCATACATGCTCCCATTTTTCCACTATAACATCTTTCTGTTAAGAACTAACAGTTTGCATAATTTACGACCCTTGTCCCAGGAGATCTGAGAGTTATGTCATCATTGGATGCTGATTTATTTATATTTTTATTCTTAACAAAACTGTCACTTCGAATCGTTAATCAGGTGTCCTAAGGATTATGGAAGGACCGGATATTGAAAAAGGCCCTTGAATGGAGCCTGGTTGCCCTTTGATCACTTTTGTGCTTTAAAAAAGGCATTAGAAGTCTCAATTTCTAATCCAGTGAGTATTCCACGAAATTTTTAAGACAACGAGAGGATTTGGGGAGGGGCAGCCTCTTATATATAGAACAAGTTCTACTCTTTTTTGGCTGTAATGTTGCTCTTTACTTTCATATGATTTTTGCTCTTTACTTCCATGTGATAAAACTTGTTATTGTTTGTTGAACAGCAGAAAAGGCAGTCATGCTTGATCTTGGACGTCATATCAGCTAGGAGCTTCTAGGGACCGTTCGGTAGGCCAAAATATCAAACTTTTCCTTGATTTATTCTCTGGAAATAACACGTGTAGCTGAGTAATTCAAAAGCGCTATGCAGGTCCGCCATTTCCCATAAACTGCTTGGGATGTCAAGTTGAAACTTCCCAGAACTGTTTCACTTCTTGACGGCACAACGTATTACTTATTTGTTTTTGTTTTTTTCTGACCAAGGGACTTTGTATAGAAGGAGTTGTCGTAGAAACTTCAATAGGATCTCATTTGATTTGAAATTGAAAGTTTCAGTGCCCTTTTTAAGAGTCAAAAGTGATTGGAGAGCAGCCAGCCCCCCCCCCCCCACGCATATCATTCCTCCAAACATATCCGATCAAAATTTGAGATATCCATTTTGTTTGGCATATTTAAAAGGTCCAGTAATCTTGTCTTTGGGGATGCCAAACCCCTCACAGCCCTCGGGGCAAGAGGTATAAGTTACTCTAGTTGGTCATTATTTGCATATAAGGTTTTTATAGAAGGTGTGGTCGCATAAATTTTTGAGGGGGCTGTTCTATTTTAGAGGCAATATTGATCAGAGGGTAACAAGCCCCCTCCCGCGTCCTCTTTTGTATCTTCAAATGTATTTGATAGAAGTTTTGAGATAGTAGTTTTTTTTCAAAATAGTCTAAAGATCATATAACAAGGCTCTCGCGGTTACAACAACGCTCCAGAGCCTGGGGCAAGGGTTTTAGGTTATGCCCTGGTGGTATATAGGTTTTTATGGAAGGGATGGTCGTAAAAACTTTTTCAAGGCTTATTTGATCAGAAATTGAAAGTTCTAGTTCCTTTTTGCGAGTCAAATATTACGGAGTGCAATTAGCCCCCCCCCCCCCGACACACTCTTTCCTCCAAACGGATCTAATTGAAATTGTGAAATAGCCATTTTCTTCAAAATAGTCTTTAAAAAAAAACTTGTAACAATACCTTAAGGTTTGACAAAACCTCCCAGAGCCCATGGGCAATGGCTGTAAGCTGTGTTTCCCGGGGTTAAAAAGGTTTTATGGAATGGATGGTTGTATAAAGTTTGGATGGGGCTTATTTGATGGCAAATTAGAAGTTTTAGTGCCCTTTTAAGAGTCCAGAGTGATGAGACGGTAACCAGCCCCCCCCCCCCCACGCCCATCATTTCCCAAAACACATTCAATCAAAATCTTGAGACGATTTTTTTTTTTGCATTGTTGAAAAGTCCAGTAATTATTCCTTTGGGGTATCGACTCTCTCACAGCCCTCAGGGCAAGGGCTGAAAGTTAGACAATTCGTCCTTTGGCTACATATAGTATATGTTATTGAGAAAAGTTGGTAGGTTTGACCTTTACTTTCCAAAAAGACGAAGGGCATTCAGCGCTTTCAGGGATGTTTATGGGAGTGTGGAATTAAAGTAAAATACGTTATGTGTACGTGATTGTCGAAAAGACTTAAGTCGGGAATGACTGGGTATATTAATTTGGAACTCTCAGAAAATGACAAGAGAGATGATTAATTGGCCAATAAGGTGATATTTCCACGCTACTACTACTGCAACTAAAACTACAACAACAACTACTTAAACTACTGCTTCTGTACCGAGATCTACCATGGCCAAGGATATTGAAATGAACATCTGAGGAAACGTTGAGGGGAAATTAAAATAAACCAAAACATATTATGTGCAGAAAAATTGCTTATACAGACGTAACGGTAATATTTTTGGAACGGCTTACCGTATCAAGAAGGAACTTCTGGTGCATCATGAATGGGATGGTCAACTGACCAAAAGGCAACATATACCCGCTACTACTGCTATTAATACTGCTGCTACTACTGTTACTATTACTATTAATACAACATTATTACTGCTGCTACTGCTCCTACTACTACCAATACTATTATAATACGACTACTATTAAGGCTACGCGTATGAAGGTGGAAATTTGACGGAATATAGAGTGGAAATTCGAGCTAAATCAGAACCCACTATGTACATGTAGATTGTCAAAAGGCCGTATCTCAAGAATTGGTTTGGGGGCTAATTTGGAGCTTTCAGAGAATGCTTAAAGGGGAGGATCGATTGACCAAAAGGTAATGTTGAAAAAGCAATATGTCAAGAACTGCTTGCATTAAGTTAGACCTTTCATGGTAAGATTTGGCGGATTTTTAACTAGCCAGAAGGCACTATGTGTATACTCTTAATGCTACTACTACGCTTACAATAATTAATGATGCTAACGGTATTCATGTAAAACTTTCAGGAAACGTTTAGAGAGAGTTTTAATTAAAAGAATTAAAAGAATGATGCTGGTTTTCGAAAAGGTATATAAGCAATATCATAGACAGTGGTGCTCAATCCTACCTAGTAATATCATTGAAATTTTTAAAGGAGCTCATTCGATTAGAAATCAGTTCCTTTTTAAGAGCCAAAAGTGATTGGAAGGCACGCAACCCTCCTTCCAGGCCCATTAATTTTCCAAAAACACCCAGCCAATTTTTTAGACAGCAGTTTCCAAAGTAGAACGGTCCAGTAACTATGTCTCTAAGGATGTTGGGTATGTCAACACCCCATAGCTATGCACTTTGCTTATTATGGTTTAAAACTAGATTTTACTTTAAAACTAAATCTAAAGGTACCGTGTGCACGCTGGCTGCCAGTAATCTCAGTAACATCCCAAGAGTGATTGAGGATATTAAGTTGAAAGTTTTGGGGCTACAACTTTTGGTCTTAAGATTTAACTAAATCAAAAGAACGTAAGTGTATTCAAGTTGTCAAAGAGCATAGATAGGAATTTTGGGAATAGTATGAAGTTTTGTTGTTTAGGTCATTTTGAGGAGATGTAAAACTAAAATAAACAATACTGTTTTTTTCAAGATTTTCAAAAGGGTGAGTGTTGAAAATAGTCAAAAATGTTCCTCCACCATAAACACGAACATAAATTAATTTTTTTAAACTTTTTCCACAAATAAATTTTTCAAAAAAAGTAAAGAGCTCTATTAAACCAAAATGAACAGAAATTAATTGAAATAATCTTCCAAGAGTAAAACAACCACAAATCACCATCAATAAATAAATGAAACCGAAAACGAACAGAAATGACAATTATTAACCGAGTCAAACTCATAACGAACAGAAACTAACATGAATAGGGCCGACAACCTCCCCTGCCTTTTCAAGATCAGAAAATAATTTGCACTTACCTAAGCTTTAGAATAGATTTGAGAAACGTTTATCTGCAAGAAGAAGAAAGTTACGACCTCGCAGCACCCTTATTCAGGCATAATCTACATTACGGGAGATGAGGGATTAATTCCCGCCCCCTTCCCCTTCCATACCTCTTCTTATATTTATCTGAAAGTTAAGTAGATTTATATAATTTGTGTATTGAAATGCACTCTTTTAGATATCTGGCATCGATCCCTTCCCCTACAGAATGACCCGCCGCCAACCCTTCATAATAAATTATGTACAATTATTCACTTGTCTTCGTTATTTTTGTTTGTCTTAATTCCCCTTGGGCTGCCTAATTTTATGTCTGGTGAGAATTTTCCAAAAAAGGGGTGGGGGATTTTCCATGGGGTGATGACGCCGGGTCCTGTTCTGATTGGCACTACAAACCAATCTGTATTCATTTGTTTTTAGTCTATAAAATTAATAATCACGATAATCTGAAAGCTGACCAATGTTGACATAGCTGCTAGTAGTTATTTGATGTTAACCAAAAAGTTGCTATCTTAATTATAAAGATAGTTTTAATTTGAAAAAGTTAGAAGTGGTTTTGTAAAAGTTATTCAAGATACGCTAATAATTATTTACTTATTATTATTACAGTTTCATTCTTTGGCCAGTTTTCTCTTCAGAAATCCATTGCATGATGGAAGCGACATATATGGAACCACTTTGTGTCGAACTGATGATGCATCGAAACGACAAGGAAGATATGAATTGTTTAGTTCTTTAGTTGATTTCTTCCCCGATTATATGACACAACCCAAAGCCAATCTTGTTGACCTCATACCCTTGGATAATCTGTGATTTAATTTGTGATGTCAGCTACCGAGGCTCTCAATGACATGCATAAACGATTGTTAGATGGACAGTAGCTTTTAACGGATATTTGATTTTATTTTTCTGCTTTGTTTTTCTTGTTTGCCTGCAAAAAACCATGCTGCTGTCTAAAATAAAATCACCAAAACAAAAACAGAAATAGTGTTAATTTTTCTAAACATTAAATACATTTAATACTCAGCGAAAGATTTACTATGGTTTCCTTTTCTGTTTGGAGTGATTTTATATATTACTGGTATATTCTTCGAATTTAAATATTATGTTTACGACTAGAAATACTGAAAAAGTATGACTAAGACAATGGAAAATTCAGAGATCCATTGAGGAATAAAAACTGACTGAAATTGTTTATAAATTACGCCACATATTACTTTCAATAGGCCTTTTTTGGATGGTAAAAACGCAAAATAGCGGCTCTGTTTAATATTTATGTTGTACCCACTTTTGACATTTAATTCGTACGAACTGGCACAAATGTTGTATCTAAAGTTATCATATGGACTATGGATCTGTCTTTATTGCAATATGCATCGAATATCTAAATAAATCTTGTTAATTCTCCTCGAAGAGTTCCGAATTTTGATTTTTTGTTCCGATCTTATCAAAAGCAAAGAAGACATGAGCCACGTTTCAAGTTAAAAAAAATTTTAGCCCTGAAAAACTAGATTCTTGCCCATGGTCTTCATTATATTTTCTGCGTTTATTTCATTCTTATGATCGCATGTTATCCGTCAAGGTCTTTGTTAAGATGCCTAGGTCTTACTATGTCCGAATAGCACTTTAGTTCCGTTTATCAACGGATTTTCTATTAGTCTTCAAGTTTCTGTTGAAGGGCATCGGTAAATATGTACTCAACAAATTTTGGCATGGTTTATCTTTCGTGTTTACGTTTTATGCATACAATCCTTCCAAATATTTTTTGTTTGGGTAATTAATTTTTTTAACCTTCTATTTTCCAGTTTTCTTTGCTTATTTGTATTATGAGTTTTGTATTCCCTAGTGTATGTTGAATATTGTAATTTTGGGGGGGGGCTTAACTCATATTTTATTCTTTCTTTTTTTTTGTGCGTGTGCGCACGTTCTGGGTATTTTCTTTGTTTAAGAATGCCTATATGTATGTTTTGTCTGTTCGAATACAGTTGTCCCCACAAAACAATTCTGATGTTTTTTACGCTCATGAGTAATTGGAATAAATAGAGGAAAGCTAGCTTATAAGGATATGTCTAAAAGGATTCTCTAGCATTGAAGTGAGAGCCTTGACTATGGTCAACATAACAACAGGTATTTCAATCTAAGCCAAAGGTTATAGGCAAGAAAAAATAAGGTTTTGACCTGGTATCTGACCAACAGAAATGTTTTTTCCACCAATATTTTTAGAAAAATTCACTGAAAAACATATACAAAATTGTTCGGAATCGCCTTTGGAGAAACACCGCATTTTTTAGGGAAAAGAGGGAAATGGATGGGGAGGAATCTTGTATTTAAATTTCTGCAATATGTTCTGGATTCAAAGGTTGTTTCCTATTAATTTAAGTCCTGAAAGCCGAAAATGGCATCAAAATTTGAAAATTCCATCGGTTCCCATTTCCCCCATAAGCAAGGTTAGAGGAGGATGAAAAATCGGAATCTCAATTTGTGCAGTATTTAGTGGATTAAAGTGTCTTTTCTTTTTAATTCAAGTCTTAGGAGACCAACAATGACATTAAGATTGAGGAATTCCATCGTTTCGTATCCTATTTTTACCCTAAGCGAAGTCAGAAGGGGTGAAAGCAACTTTTTTCTATTGTCCTACTTTTGATTTTAAAGGTGCTTCATTGCGATTTCACGCCCGTGAACTGAAATATGAACTGATCGGGCCTATATATTAGTCTCAACCTGATTTCAGGGATGAGGGGGGGGGATAATTCTACTTACAAAGATTTTTTTGACTAGAAGTTCCTTCTTTTTTTTTCAGGGCTAAAGAGTGCAAATCTGAGGTGAAGATTTTCTTCAAATCCTGTTCAAGGTTTGTCTTGACTCTCCCTTTTTATTTTCACCCTCACCTTTAGTGCTGAGGGGTGCGACGAGAACATCACAAGATTGCCATTTTTAACTTCGTTCCTGGATTTGACAAATTCAGTTATAATTGTAAAAAATAAGCATGAAAATCAAAAACTAATGCAAAAAAGCGAACAGAAACGCTTCAATTACATGTTTGTTTTCGGTTACTATGACTCTGAAAGGATCACAATATCTTTTTGATCAAAAAGCTATTGAATAAAATACAAAATTTGGTTTAATCAAATTGAATGTCAAGATCATAATGGTCCAAAGAAACGTTGAGGCAGCTTGTTCCATGGTGCTGGCTACAAGCAACAGTGCAGAAAAGGTTACTCTTTTTTCAAGTGTGTCGAAGGCTATCATATTTATCTCTACAGACGCAGTGAATCAGTTTGAGAAGACTTTTAGGACCAGGCAGTATATCAGTCATAATGGATATATTGCCCCATGACGAAAGTTTGCATGTCTGTCTTGAGATATTAGATCTCTCGCTGAGTACCACCATATCGTCATTTGAAAATAAACACGCAAGTAGTGGTACTATGCATCAGCTGGTGAGGGTGGTAAGTTTTCAAGGTGGCTATTTTTGATAAGAACCGACGGTATTGGAGTTCAAATGAAGAATTGTCGAATCTAGCTCTATACAAGCATGGAAGAGCCTTGTCACCTGCCGGAATTAGTTCTTTCTTGTTCGCTGAAAGCAATTAAACATCTGACTAGCTTCAAAAAAACCTGACATCAGTTGTGGCGTTCTGTAATCAACCTTTGCCAACACCCTGCAATCAAGAAGTATTGTCACATCCTGAATAGACGTGGATGAACTACAATGACTTTGTGAACGACCCTTCAATCCAGAAAGTATCCCAAAAATTAAGATTCGAGATTTTCCCTTCTTTTCCCTGAAAAAAGGGATTTCTGTACGGATGATTTCGAGCGATTCTGGATATGTTATTGAGCAAATTCTTCTGAACATTTTTGTGTTCATTTTTGTGCGAATACTGCAAAAAATAGTATTCCGATTTTTCATCCCCCTTTGACCTCAAAGGCCACACTCATTTTGCACGTGTATCGATGACTATAACAGTTTCCTTTACAGCTGCAGTGAATCAGTTTGAAAAGACTTTCAGGAGCAGGCAGTATATCAGTCATAATGGGTATATAACCGTATGACGAAAGTTTGCAGCTCTTCGGATACTAGAGCTGTCGCAGAGCGCCACCGTGTCATCATTTGAAAATAAACACGCAAGTAGTAGGACTTTGAACCAACTGGTGTGGGTGGTAAGTTTTCGAGGTGGCTACTTTTGATAAGAACAGACGGTATCGGAGTTCAAGTAAGGATTTGTCGGATCTAGTTCTGTACAAGCATTGAAGAGTGTTGTCACCTGCCGCAATCAGTTCTTCCTTGTTTGCTGAAGGGCAGTAAAACATCTGACTGGCTTCAAAAAACCTGGCAGAGCTGTGGCGTTCAGTACTCAACCCTTAACAACAACGTGCAATCACGAAGTATCATCACATCCTGAATAGGTGTGGACGAACAACATGGACTTTGTAAACGACCTTTCAATCCAGAAAATATGCCAGAAATTAAGATTCGAGATTTTCCTCTTGTCCCTCCTTTTCCCTGAGAAAGAGATATTTCTGCGCGGGCGATTTCGAGTGATTCCGAATATGTTATTAAAATTTTTTCTGAAGATTTTGGTGTTCGTCTGTGTGCAAACTCTGCAAAAATTAATACGATTTTTCATCCTTCTCTTACCTCGATTAGGGTGGAAAGGGGAACTGGGATATGAAATGATAGAATTTTTCGATTCTGATGTCATTTTCGGTCTATCTGGACTTGAATAAATAGGAAGCAACCTATGAAATTTTCATTTGAGATTCTCACTCCCACCCTTTTTTCTCTGTTCCCTGAAAAAGGGGTATTTTTGTACGGGTGATGTTAAAAGATTCTAAATATATTGTTAAGACAATCTTCTCTGAAAATTTACTACATAAATTAACATTCTGTTTTGTCCTCCTCCCCCCCCCCCTCTGGCCTTGGTTAGAGTATAAATAGGGCGCTAAATGAAAGAATTTTATTTTGATGTAATTTTTGTTCTCCCAGACTTATATTAATAGGAAACGACCCATAAATTCGAAAAATATTGTAGGAGAAAAAATTTGAGGTTTCCCTTCCCCCTCTCTTTTCACTGAAAAAAAAATTGTTTCTGCACAGGGGATTTCTAGTGATTTTGGATTTGCTATTAAAAAGAAGTTTTCTGAACATTTTGGTGCTAAAAACATTTCTTTAGCTCAAATCTAACCTAGGTTTAACCTTTTTTCGTAGTTTTACTGGACTATTAGTAAAATAATTTATGGATTTGCAAGTGAAGCTTCAGAATAAGAAAACGATCTGAGCATGGTTTACCCCACAGGAACAATTAAGGGATAACTCCTCGATTGGCTACATAATTGTTGTACTGTATCTTTGAAAGAATAAACTAAGGTAAACATACAATCAAAGTTTGATTTTAATTTGTTCAATAACAGCTAGAAAAATTCATTAATTAGGAAACAGTGTATATCCATTTGCTGTTCCATCTCTAGAGCAACATGGGCCATGGCTTAAAAAAAAGGAGAGTGAAAATATTAAAAAAAAATTCAACAAAATAACAACTTCGTCCACATTATGCATAAAATTGCCTTTCCAAACCAATTTTCTCTTATCATATTCCACGTACGATGTTTGATATCCATACCTGGAATAACAATTTGCAAAAAACAACTACGGTATGCGGCAGTTGTATGGGTTTGGTACTACAAAACAGGAGTGGAATCTGGATACGTATTTGTTAGTCAGAGCGCCAGATTCTGTATCTCGCTTATTTCGATTAGTACCCATGCCGGAAGGTACAAAAATGTTAAGGGTGGATCCCATGGTAGTCGACCATGCTGAAAACGAATATCATGGGGCGCATGTTTGCCGTTGGGGCGTTTCTGAGATAAAGGTCAAAAACACCAAATTTGGCTTATAATGGGGCTCGGCGATTCTAAATTTTTTTTACAGATAAGATTGGTCAAATCCAGCGTCTTACATCAATAAAAAGAAGAGACTTGGGGATACATGAATATTCTTTTTTTGTAAAAAAAAAATAGTGCACTTTTTACTGCATTTTTTTTAAATCAGATTTTTGTCAACAAATTTCTAACAGAAAGATCAAAAATCGAAATTTTTTCAATATGAAGTATTTTTTATTATAATTAAAAAGAAAGCCCGTTTAATTCCGAACACATTGAGCTAAGAAAAAAGTTTAAATTATTGTATCTGGGGGGTCTGCAACTTTTTTAGGGAGTGTACCCGATAATAGGAATTTTGTTTAGTAACCTGCTACCTAGCGGGAAGTTGATTGATAAGCTAAGCAGAAGAAATTGATAAGCAGAAAATGAAAAAGAAAAGTGAGTCAGGTAGGCCAAGATAAAAAAAAACAAACAAAAAAAACAGTTATTTCAGGTGGATTCAACATGTGATTCTGACGCAAATACTGATTTGCTGATGGATGATAATGAACTATGACACAAATTTGGAGAATAAAAAAAAAAATTGAAAGAAACAGAACTTTTAAAAGCACTTTTGGTGTTGTAAAGCTGGCTGGCAAAAGGAGTGTAAATTGTTTTTTGCAGAAGTAAGAGACTTAATGAAAGTAATTTACCAAATTAAATATCACAAGAAACTAGGTGATACTGACTCCTTTAGATTTATAAGGACTGATCAAAAGGCATGTTACATTGATCAATCAGATTTAGTATTCGAACTTCCAGTTCTAGTGAAAACCCGTGGGAATGCTTGTCAAATGGAATATCTGTGATTTGAAATTGATTTGTCAATATTTAATCTAGAATAGTTGATACTTGCTGGAGAACAAGTAGTAAATGTGTTCCTGTTTGTTTTGTACTTATTTAAAAATATGTATATTTTTTTACCTGTGTTTACTCTAAAAAATAATGCAATACAAGTTCCAGAGATGAAATGTGTGTTTTAAGAACAAAAGTTGGTTGTGAATTTAATGTATCATTTCATAATGAAACACTGTCTCGAAGGAAAATGGTCTCGAAGGAAAATGTTCCTAAAAGCAACGTGTTTTACTTGCCTTTCCTTCATGAAGCACCAAACAACCATGCAACAGTCGAAAAATCTCTGCGAACGTTCATGGCGACAAGTAAAGCTGTCGGATGTGACGATACGGTGGTCACGCAAGATCTCTTCATTTATCAGCTAGCACAGGGAGTGAAAAGTAAATACCCGGACGACTTCAAAAACGTAATCCTACGGATGGGAGGCTTCCACCTCCTGCTCAATTATCTTAAGGCAGTTGATACGATAATGGACAGCTCCGGACTCAAAGAGATTATAGTGCAGGCAAAGCTGCTGCTTCCTGGTACTTGCGAAAAGGTATTTCAAGGGAAAGGCTACTACCAAGCTATCAATGCCTACTGCATACTGTACGAGGTCTTGCTAGCCCTCTACAGGGCTATAGGAGTCCTTGGAAGAGTATTACTCCGAAGCACAAGAAGAATTATCCTGTCCAGACCAGCTGGTTAGTGCCATTGAGTTATTCAGGACTTCATTGGCAAACGGTGCTAACGCGCAAACTGCACTTCAGTAGGCAAACGATATCTCATTCACTTTGGCTCCCATAATGAGTGCCCTCGACACCCTGTGAAATGCGTCGCTCACGTTTACTTTCCGGCGGCAGTTCTTGGAAATACGTGAAATACCGATGCAATTCATTCATGTTGGACGAGACTGTGACTGGGAGTCTCATTTGACAGCAACTGCTCGGATGTTGCCATACTTTGCGGAGGCTGACCATCTTCAGCATACAAGATGTCTCATACAGTACCTATCAGAAATGCGAAATTTACCACAAACCTTTCCTGATGTACACAGGAAGTTCATGAAAGGGTACTTCGCAGTGAAGAGAACGCACGCAAGGTTCATGCCCACCTGGTCCGATCAGATACTGGAATATACAGTGAGCAAGGATGCAAAGACGACGGCCTTAATAATAGGAGAACAAATGGATGAGAGACAGACCAAAGCTTGGATTCTTACCATACCGATTTTCGCTGCCATCAGCAATGGTTTCCTGCAAGTACTCAACGTATCCACAAAGACATTGAAACATCACGAAGACAATCAGTCGACGACGACGCGATTACAACTTTCGTGAGATAGAGTTCGAGACATTTTCACTACATTTGGCGATCCGTTCAGCAGAGTGGACTTCGACCTAGTGAATATTTTGACGTCAGAAGTTGTGGACGATGAGAAGATTGTTTCTGATATTACTTGCGTAGCCACAAAAGAAAAAGAGGTGGTTGAGGACTTTCTGTGCAATCGGAAAGACGATGTGAAAAGGGTTGCACTCCGAACTTTCCCTTCAGAGAGAAAAAATCAGAAAGTGAAGGGTGTCCCTAGAACCGATCTCCTGAGCTCTGAAGCAACAGCCTTGAAGAGAACCATTACTGCTCAGTTGAGCTACGGTGAAGAAAAGGAGAAAGCAGTTGCAAAGATCCTCACAAAAGAAATTCTTTTCCCTCCATCTATTTTCGAACATCTTCCGCAACAATCAACCAAGACCTCCTCTGGCTGGAAAGTGAGGACGGGGAACAAAGCTGTGCAGTTGAACTGGCTAAGAAAAAAAGGAGGACCTGCAGCTTGGCTGGCGACTTTGAAATCCAAAGATACAACATCAGCTACAGTACACATCATTAACCTAATGTCAAAGATGAGGTTATATCGGCCTGTCAGGTTTGAAACAGTCAAATCCTTCGCAGAAAGATTGCTTCTATCGTTGCTGAATGATCTTCCAGTGGTTATTCCTGAAGTCCACATTGTTGCAGATCAGTACGACGGGCTGTTTGGGAAGCTCACGGACACCGGACAATCGATCTCCTTGAAATCAGTATGCAGACTCCAAACAAGGGAAAGGGAAAAACCTCCAGATTTCCGCTCCTAGCACAATTGAAGAATGGGATGCCGTACTTGCAAGCTCAGCGTCTAAAAGCCGGCTCCTCGAAATTTTGTATGAAACCTGGGAGCAGATGGGTGATCAGCTTCCAAACGGACCCAACATTTTTCTTACAGGTGGGTTCAAGGGGAGATTCAAAGTGTCTCTGGTCAAGCTTGACTGCAGTCCAACTTTACCAGAACACAGTGGTTTACTTGCCAATAAAGTAAAGGTTGTGTTTGACTATCAACTGTCTGATCATCCTCCCATAGCCTGCTCAATCACATTGCCATCTTTTGACCACCAAAGTACATCTCTTGGTCCTTCAGCACCTCTATACCATCAAGACTAGTCGAAAATCTATCAAGCACTTTTTATCCTGTCGGTAGCTTTAATTCTGGATAAAATAAGCATCCCTTTCTATCTCTTTTTCCTGTTGCCTCAAAAAGAGAATAGAATCTTTCTAGATATGTACTGGCACTGTAATTTGCCATCCCCCGGTGGAATTGGTTGCTAGGGCCCCAGTGGAATTGGATGTTAAGGGCCCTTCGGTGGGATTGATTTGCTTGGGCCTCCCGTTGAAATTGTTTGCTAGAAATCCCGCCTTTTTTTAATTTACGGTTCTTTTTCCTTATATTTTATCCCTTATAAGATTTTTTCACGTTTTGTTTTTTCATTTGTCGAGTTTGAATTGCTTTGTTCTGCATTTTATTAATGCTTGTAATTTTTTTTATTAATAAAAGTTTTGTGTACAATAATTGCGTTAATTCTTTAGGTTACTTTTTCCAGGACGAATCTTCAATATGTAATAATTCATTTGGTAATGAAATATCTACAACAATGCTATGTAATGTCTGTTATTTAAATCAATTTGTCTAGATAACGTTAGGGAAATAACAACATTGCAATAGACAGGTGTATCTAATTGAGCAAAATCAATAGGATTATGTAACACTGATGTGTGTACAGTCATTATGTAACATTCCAGATGAGTGCTGTCATTACGTAACATGCCACTTGCGCGATGTCGTTACTTAGCATTCACTTGTTCTGCCTCCCCCCCCCCGTCACTACGTAAGCCCATGTGTGTGCTGTGCTCATTTACAAGCGGGGGTCCCCACGGTGCCCTGAAGTCTAGCATGTCACATAATAATGCGTCATCCTTAACACTGGTAAACATTCCCTATTACGCAAGAACTAAAGAATTCACGAAGAAAAACGTCTTGAAGAAAAAAGTCTTAAAAAATGTCTTGAAAAATGTCTTGAAGAAAATGTCTTAAAAATGTCTTGAAATGTCTTGGAACGTCTTGAAAAACGTATTGAAGAAAAGTTTTTAAAAAATGTCTTGAAAAACAACTTGAAGTCATGAAACGTCATGAAAAATGACTTGAAGCAAAATGTCTTAAAAATGTCTTGAAATGTCTTGAAAAAACATCTTGAAGAAAAATGTCTCAATATGATTCCACCGCTTGCTTAGAGAACAATAACACGTTCTATTTCATAACATTTGCATAACTAAACATTCCCTGTGACATAATATACACCTGCATCTCTTAGAAAACATTCCCTATGACGTAATTAACACCTATTGGCTGTCTTGGAATCCAGGGATAGGGTCCGTTTATAAGCAGGGATAGGTTTCCGTTTAAAACTGGAACCCCGTCACATCTCAATTTCAGATTTTTTCTGATTCTACCTTAAAGACTTCAGCTTTCAAGAAGTCCAATATTTTTTGATATCTCGACGGATCTCATGCTTAAAAATTTCTCAATGATACATTCCTGAACAAATGATTTCTACATTTGTCCAAAAAAAATCCCCTTAACCTTTCACTTTTTCGTTTTATGGATTCAGTACACCTTGTTTTGTTTTTTTGTTGTTTTTTTTCAATTAAATTTCCACATTTGTTTTTTTAGATTTTCTGCCACTTCCTCCTTCTTCAAGGCCGCTAATTTCTGCTTTTGGGTTCCTGACAAACTCATTATAACAAACAAATTAGATGTTGAATCAACAAGATCACAAACAATTTTGTCACTCCAATTCCAATCCTTACTCAACCCGGTTTGCGCTAGGATAATGACTTCATATTAAATAATGCTAATTTCTCGTAATACCCTGAGTAGATTAATGTTTAATAATCGTGCAGTAATTTCAAAACAATTGGACGGAATGGATTATGTTTGGTTAAAAAAAAGGCTGGCCCTTCGTGGTGGAAGCTTGCCCCCCCCCCTCCCCAGAAAATCAGAAGTGTGCAAATGTCCACCCCACAGACAGCGCCCTTACCCCCCGGGAATGTTTGCCCAACTCGTAAAACGTAACAAAAATGAATATAAACAAACTTTAATTGCGTTTTTAAAGTTTTTTTTTACTCCCCTCCGAAAAAAATCCTGGATACGTTCTTGACTCTAATTTGATTGATTATTTTGACTTCTGGTTACGGATCGTTTCCTCGGTTCCTTGGAGATTTCAGTGAAGTAAATATGAACAGCTATCTTTGGTAGCGGGTTTGCTTTGTCAGAAGGTTTCGGGCTATTATTTAAATTCTCAAAATGTAAAACTACATATAAGAATTTGTTTTGTTAAATCTATGCAATATCTTGAACTGTTTATATAACTTTTACAAAACTTAAGTATATATTTTTTAACACGTTTTTAAACTTTTGATAACTATGGGCTTGGTTTGTTCTTTACTAAGCTGCTAATTTGGCTGAGATGTTTAGCACTATAACGACAGGACGGTAAAGCTTTGGTTACTGTTTTTCGGCCATTTAAATTTGTATGGTTCTTTTTCCACGCTTCTTAGCATTTTACAATTAAAGAACCAAACACTATCAACATATGGATAGTAAGTTCTTTTTATTAAAATCATCCTGATAATGAGACGAATCGCAAAAAGAAAGAAACCCAATGCCAATTTCTACTTATTACGATAAAGAGTGTGAACTCTGTTCAAGACTCTGTTGTGTTGACTGATACTATGTTTATAATCAAAATGTCTGAAGTTTCTTGAATGCGTCATAAAGAATTGGTTTGGCGCCTATTTCCACAAAGATAACCTATTCGGTGTTTTACAACCAAGACTGTTAAAACATGTCAGTAAATATATGTCTACCAAGGTTCCTGGAAGGGTTCTTAGAAACAGAAAATGATTCATAGCTAGGACTCAAGTTAATCAAGCTTAAGACCATCATTAAGTTTATGGAATTATGACAAACGGTCTTAAACCTGTTAGTGGTTTAGGAACTGGCACGTACGCAGGGGGGCCTTCGGGCCCCCCCCCCGAAATTTGTGAAATTTTTAATTTCCCCATGCTTTTTTTGAGATTTCTGGCAGAAGTAGGACATTTATTAAAAATCTAGATACATGTGTGAAGCCTTTTTGGGAGGATTTTACATTATGCAATTATCCGGTCAAGTCACTCCCCAATTATTAACCATTTTCTGTCTAACTTTTTACCCTCTTTGAAGTAATTAGCGATTGTTCTGTTATTTTATTTTGTAAAGAGAGTTTGCTTTTCACAGCAAAATAGAATTATCCTTAATATTAGGGCGTTTATCCCCCCCCCCCTTTCAGAATAAAGTACAGCTTTTAATGGATCAATTTTTGGAAACTATCATTTGTCATTAAAATCGACGTTTTCGCTATAAAAGAACTACACCCCACAGCACCCATATTGCACAGTTAATTTCCCTTTCAGTGGGATATAATAGATTAATCACTGGTTCTAAATCGCTATGAACATAACCTGAGCCTAAAACGTACTTTTGAGGCTTCAGTCTTCTTCCCCCCCATCCGCTACAATTCTACAGATTAAAGTTAATCTGTATTTTCCGATACACGTGCTTTTTGCATTTATTTAGTTACTAAATAAAAAAAGTGCTACTTTATATCTGCTGTTTCGAAGGTTTTGGACCCCCCCCCCCCCCGAAAAAAAATTCTTGCGTACGTCTCTGTTTAGGAACAACTTCGTAAAGAGTAAACCACGGCCAAAAGTTTCGTTAGAAATGCGTTTTAGTGAGAAAAAGTTGTCATTCCTAGCATATTCCCGAATGGTAATTGTTATTTTGATACATCTTAAGGTACTTGTGTATTATCCTGAACACTCTCAGAAAGTGAGGTTAAGTTAATCACAATGTAATATACCAGAATAAGATGAAAATTTAAGAATTTAGCAACAAAACTATAGAAACTACAACGAAGAATTATGGAAAGCTGGCTGCCCAGAACGCACTGCATTAAATACCTAACCTAACCAGTAACCACCACTACATGTTAAATATTTAATTAAAATATACCTGCACCGTAGTTTTTCTCACTAAGACAAAGCTAATTATAATCAATTGCAGACAGAAGAAACTGTTTTTCTAAGATTAAACAGAGCAAGCGTCATGTGTGTGTTCGGCATAATACACAAGTACCAATCTTAACAGTAAAATGTTATTTTGAAAATAAATTTATATGAATTATGTAAAACAGCTTAGAGCCCCTCCAATATGACATCGGATGGAAAAGAAGAGTACACCATTGGAATTGTCAATCTAAAAAACCCTATAGGGGATATTTGGAGCCCCCAACCTTGAACAAAAAGGAAAATCACTTTTATCATGGGTAGTCCCCAAATGGGATGGAAATCCCAAATGCGAGTTTCTTTTGGGGATGTCAATAGAGAAACTTTAAATAGATTAAGGTAGAATAGGAGTGGGTGTAGCTGTGTTGGACTCAAGAGGCTTAGTACTGCAGTGAGCTGTTATGAGTAGTGCAGTAGCATTAACAGTATAACTAATGTCCTCTTTCTTTTTTTATTACCGCTAGCGTGGCACTGGAACATCATTGATTGCAATTTAAGAGCTCATTTAAAAGCTGATTTTTATACCTAATCGCTTTTTATAAATTCGACTATATAGCGCTATTATAGGGCACCCAAATATACACTTTGGATGACATTTCTTGAATGGAAAGGATGGGAAAATGATTGAGTACTATCATAATTTTCATTGTTGAACACCCTAGCCTGAGTTTTACAGATTTTCCTTCCAACCACCCCTCAATACGTTTATAAATTGTCCAGAGAACTAATAGGCTACTGCAGAATCATAGAAAGCTGGTTAAGCTCTCCATTAAAAGTTATTTTATATCTGCACAGTTAAAACTGAATATATATATATATATATATATATATATATATATATATATATATATATATATATATATATATATATATATATATATATATATATATATATATAAATAAGTTGTTTGTGTGTTATGTCTGTTACACTATGTCTGTTACGCCAGATTGTGTCTATATATATATATATATATATATATATATATATATATATATATATATATATATATATATATATATATATATATATATATATATATATATATATATATATTGTTGAACACCCTAGCCTGAGTTTTACAGATTTTCCTTCCAACCACCCCTCATACGTTTATAAATTGTCCAGAGAACTAATAGGCTACTGCAGAATCATAGAAAGCTGGTTAAGCTCTCCATTAAAAGTTATTTTATATCTGCACAGTTAAAACTGAATATATATATATATATATATATATATATATATATATATATATATATATATATATATATATATATATATATATATATATATATATATATATAAGTTGTTTGTGTGTTATGTCTGTTACACTATGTCTGTTACGCCAGATTGTGTCTTATATATATATATATATATATATATATATATATATATATATATATATATATATATATATATATATATATATATAAGTTGTATTTATTTTTGTGTTGAGTGTTTGCATATGACGTCTGAAAAATAAAAAAGAAAACAAACTAAAGTGTAAAACTGGGAATTGCATAAATATTTCGAAATATTTTGACAATAGATTAAAGTAATTCCAAAACCTTAAAACAGATACTTAAACTTTTTCAGCATATCAAAGAACACTATTGTTGAGGTTTCAAGTTCCTATGCATAAAAATGTGGAATTTTGCTTCTTTTTTTTTCTCCAGGAGATCGGTGACAGATGCGTGTTTATTTGTTTCTCTTTTCTGAGGAGGGATCGTATCCAACGAAAGGACCTAGGAAATAGGAAAAAAGGGTCATTTCAGTGAAAACTGAAAGCAATAGTGACCTTTTTGAGTTGCCAAAAAGATTATGCCACGGAAAAGTGGTTTTTTCGGCCATCTATGATGATTCCAATTTCCATCAAGGTCACTCACCTTCTGGGATGCTACCCCTCTGTTTTGAAAATCAGGCATTTTTTTTCAGGCTCGTAGATATTGGTGGGAAACATGAAACTTAGTAAATCTTATGTATTTGAAATGAGCATCAAGTGCCGATTCTTCTGATGCATTAATTTATATCATTTTGTATCTATTTTTAGAGTTTCGGCTTCTTTAGCCCAAGTCACTCCATCTGTTTGAAACACAATGCTGACTTCCCAAAAAAGCAGGATTTAATTTTAAGGAGGAAAAAAATCAACAATCAACCTAAAGAAATTATGTATCTTTAATGTATATTTGTGATTTTTTTTTTCACTTGGCTACTTTGGATAAAGGGGGTGGTCGTATTACATTCGGAAGAAGCCCATTCTATTAAAACCGAAATTTCTAGAGCCATTTTTAAGAATTAAAAGTGATCGGAGGCCAACTAGCCTCCTTCCCTTACCGTTTTTGCTGCCCAGCCTCCCTTAACCCGTATTCAACAGTCGTATCAGAGGGTCGGAAACAAATTGTTTTTAAAGAATGTTTTCATTCCTGTAATTTTAAGAGTTATGGTTTTTGTGTAGGTTTTGTTTTGAAAAATATAAAATACTTGTCGATCCGAATTCATATTGGAGGGGCTCTAAGCTGTTTTACGTAATTCATATAAATTTATTTTCAAAATAACATTTTACTGTTAAGATTGGTACTTGTGTATTATGCCGAACACACGCAAGACGTTTGCTCTGTTTGATCTTAGAAAAACAATTTCATCTGTCTGCAATTGATTCTTGTGTAGACCAGAGATTCGGGTGGTTTGGTTTCTTGGTATCCTGCTTGATGAGAACCGTTCGTTTAGAAACCATAAAGCCGTGATTAGGGCTAAGGTCTTCCAGAGTTTGGGCATCATTCGAAAACTTAGAGACACATTTCCTGGATCTATTCCGAAGCTTCTTTTTTTCTGCCTTGTCCATTCATATGTTTCTTATTGCCTCATTAAATGTATGTCTACTTTTTCGTCTACACTGCAGTCACTTTCTGTCATGCATAATAAAGCAAGGCATATGGTTATGGAAACCAACCGTTCCTCACCAACACCGCTCTTAAGTCTACAGTCTATTTGCACTATTTCTTGTGCTTCTTTTGTCTGTCATCAGCTTCAAGGCAATCTTCCAAAAAATATCTTCAAAAACTGCTGTGTTTATTTCTGATTCAGCTCCATATAACCTTCGTTCTTATATAATATATGTATTCTGCCTACCCCTAATATTCGATCAGATTTGCATCCCCTCATTCCTTGTCAACAGGTCTGGAATTCACTACCTTCTTCAGTACAGAGATGCTACTCATTTGCGGTTTTAAAAAGGATTTTTAAGGATCATTTAGTAAAGAATCAAACAGACTAACATTTTGTTTTTGTTTGATTTTGTGTGTTTTTTTTTGTTTTGTTTTGTTTTTCTTTTTTAGTTTCCCTTTTCATCTGAGAGCTCGATGTCCCCTGAGTGTTTTTTCATGGTGTATGGTTGTCCTCTCTGCGCCTTGACTCCCAGGTCTCAGGTATGTTCTCTTTTTCATCTTATATGTTATTTGGCTATCGTTCTCTTTTTTTTTGGTTGTTGCTTATATAGTATTTTTTGTATCCCTGGCCATGGAGCCTTTCGAAGTGGAAAAAGAATATTGTATTTCCATTTTGTATTTACTGGGGGAATTGGTAAAGAAAAATGTCTTAAAAAACGTCTTAGAAGGTCTTGAAACGGCTTGAAGAAAACACTCCCTATGATGTAACCCTTACGTTTGCATCTTGACTTGCGGCCCCTGAAGGTCTTTCCTGGCCCTTGCAAATTTTTTAAACAATGAAAGAAACTATGATGTAGTGTCTACGTTTGCATCTTGATTTTGGGGAGGGGCTCTGGACCCTAAAAACTCCTATTACATATTATCAAAAGAAATCATTTGCATAAGTAAACAAACCGCTATTACGTAGCAACCAAAGAAATCATGATTTGGCAGGGCGCCCCCTGGGGGTTTTTGCCTTCACCCTTAAGTTTTAAGCATATCAATCGAAGAAAATGCACTTTCTGTTATGTAACAAACACCTGTGTCTTTTAGGAAGCATTCTCTATAACGTAACAAGCACCCGCGTCTTAAGGAAAATTAGCAACACCTGTGTCTCGAGGGGATGGCCGTTAAATTTCTTCATGATCGTAAATCATTAATGAAGAAAAGAGAAGTGGCTATGGTTCCTGTGGAATAGATTGAACCGTCACTACTTGAACCCTAATGCATACATGCACCCGGGAAATCGTATTGTATATTCCCTCCCACCCAAATCCCCCAATTTTTCTTCATCTAAAAGAAAAATCTTACATCCACAATCTTTCTTTTGAGTCTATTTTTAAATAATAGCTATGACTCATCATGCCAAGACTCTTTTACAAACGCAGCTATCCCCCATTCCAGCAACTTTTATATAATGCAGTCTATTTTCATTTGTTTAAATATCTTCCGTCTCTTAAATATTAATAATAGTGGTCTCAGACCCTGGGAACAACCTTAGGAAACTGCACTTTGCAGCTATGGTGCAAAAAACTGTTATTTTGATTTTCTTTGATGTTTAAAGATGAAATCGCATGGTATATACCCTTCCTACTCAGCCCTCACCTATTTTTTTCGTTAAAAAAAACTCGTATTTTTCTGTTTTCATTCTGAGGTCAGTATCACTATATTTTTTAACGAGTACTTAAAGACCATCATACTAAGAAAGCTCAAAAAGACTGATTATATTTTCTTTCTTTCCCTATCTAATTTTGAAGAATCTTTATCTTCCCCAAAATACCCATCACTAGGTTTATTAGGGGGCCTAGAGGGTTTGAGATGCTCAGAGACAGGCTGATGGAATAAATGCGGGGTGCATAAAAGGCTCGTAGAAAGACCGAGATAGTTTTTAGCATCCCCATTATTTTATTGACTTATACGGCATTTAAATTTTCTTTTGCCTCTATTTTAAAAAGTAATCATTGCTAGCTCCCCGTTCACAGGGCCGTATAAAAGCCCACCCAAAATGTTTGTCCGATTCGTCAAAACGTAACAAAAATGGTCATAAACAAATTTTTGATGTATTTTTGAAGTTTTTTTTACCCCTTCCACTATAAAAATCCTTTTGTAAAACCCAACCAAAAAAACCTGGATACGGTCCTGCCAGTTCACATCATTTTATTCACTTAATTGGATATTTTGATTCTTCTTTGTTTCAATTTGGAAAAATTACCAATATTTAGTCCTCCCAAGACCCGTAACGCAGTTATATGCACTTCTTCCACTTAATCTACTTTTTGATAGCAACGCGTACTGCGGTCCCTCCTTGGCATAGAATTCCTCAAAATTGCAAAATATTTATATTTTACCGCTGCAGTTTCTCCCCTTCCTCCTTCCACATCATTTATTCGTATAATATGAAGCTCTATTTTCTGAATTTTATTCATATAGAAGATTAAAGCAACAATTACTCTTTATTCTACTAAGAGACCTATCTAACCTGATACAATTAAAAAGAAACCCTCACTCTCACGAGGACTGATTTTGCAAATCTCTTATTCAAATCTAAAATTGAATAATAATTATCCCCTTCCTTCAAGCACCACGATTTTTTATATGTGCGTTTTAATCCTCATTTTCTTCGCTAGGAGCTCTTTATCCTGAAGTTTTTATTTATTATCACCTGAAACAGGATCTCTTTGTTTGATAATTCAAAATCTTCTTCTTGGACTGGAATTTCATTTTGGGTGAAAGCTCTGCTAGCATTGGGTATAAGCTGGGCTTCTATTTTCCTAATTTGGTGAGTTGCAATGTCCACAACACTCCCATCCTACTCTTTATCCTTTACCTCGTTATTTTTAGTTTCTTGGATAGAGGTTCAGTCTCATCTGTCTTTTCTTCTTCTATTTCACCATAATGAGTTCTATTGATCTCCTCTAAATCTGTGTGGCGAAAAATTTTGCCATCCAACTCAATTTGAAAATAAGCAACAAAGGGGTCTTCATTACCCTTGGTATTAGCTTTGTTGGGCTCTCCAGAGAATTTATCCATTTGTAAAAGTATATTTGTTGAATGTTCACTGGTAAATTTAAAACTGAATTTAATTTTGGTCTTCCCAGAGCCTATGCAAGAGTAGATAATATGTAATGGACAATGTCCAAATTTTGAGGAATTCTAAGCTGATTAAAGTGAAAGCAGAGCAATTACGAGTGTTGCGAGGCTCTTAAGAACAGGAAATATCATTAATAAACTACATTTGATTTGAAAGAACGGTTAAAATCCAAAGTAGTAGGTAGATAGTATTGGGGGCTAGTGATATTTATTTTTAGAAAACGGCTAAATGAAATTAAATGATTACATATTATATAAAAATTATTTGGTGGGGGAGGGTAGTGTAGTCAATGTCCTAAATAATTTGTTATTTTTAGGCATCTAGGGGGTGCATTAGGCAATTCTTTTAAAGGTGAAATCAAGTGAAAGAAGCTAGCTTTGGGGTTATAATTGAATTTCAAAAACAGAGACAAAGCAACAAATAAAAATGTAATATTAAGTCACAAATCATAGAAGTCAAATGTCATATTGTCATGTTAACGGGAAGGGAAGCCATTTATTATTAATTGTTTAAATAGAGGCAAGTGAAAAATTAGAATTTCATACTAAATGAATAATGTGACGTGGAGGTGATGGGTCGAAATGGTCTCGGCATTTCAACGAGCAGGTGCTCGTCATCATTCCATCAGCCTGCCTGTAAGCCTCTCAAGTCCTCTGGGTTTCCTAAAATCGTGGTGCTTGAAGGAATGGGATAATTATTATTCAATTTTATATTTGAAAAAAAGAGATTTTTAAAATCAGTCCTCGTGAGAGTGAGGGTTTCTTTTTAATTATATCAGCCCTCTTAGTAGGATAAAGAGTCTTCTATATGAAGAAAATTCAGAAAATAGAACTTCATATTATACGAATAAATGATGTAGAAGGAGGAAAGGGAGAAACTACAGTGGTGAAATATGAATATTTTGCAATTTTGAGGAATTCTATGCCAAGGATGGAGTGCAGTACGCGTTGCTATCAAAAAGTAAATTAAGCGGAAGAAGTGCATATAACTGCGTTACAGGTCTTGGGAGGACTAAATATTAGTAATTTTTCAAAATTGAGACAAAGAAAAATTAAAATATCCAATTAAGAGAATAAAATAATGTGAACTGGCAGGGCCGTATCCAGGTTTTTCTGGTTGGGTTATACAAAAGGATTTTTAGAGGGGAATGGGTAAAAAAAAAACTTCAAAAACATATCAAAAATTTGTTTATAACCATTTTTGTTACGTTTTAACGAATCGGACAAACATTTTGGGTGGGCTTTTATGCGGCCCTATAAAAATCCGGGGAGCTAGCAATGATTACTTTTTAAAATAGAGGCAAAAGAAAATTTAAATGCCATATTAAGTCAATAAAATAATGGGGATGCTAAAAACTATCTTGGTCTTTCTACGAGCCTTTTATGCACCCGCATTTATTCCATCAGCCTGTCTCTGAGCCTCTCAAACCCTCTAGGCCCCCTGATAAACCTAGTGATGGGTATTTTGGGGAAGATAAATATTCTTTAAAATTAGATAGGGAAAGAAAGAAAATATAATCAGTCTTTTTGAGCTTTCTTAGTATGATAATTTTTAAGTACTCGTTAAAAAAATATAGTGATAATGACCTCAGCATGAAAACAGAAAAATATGAGTTTGTTAAACAAAAAAAATAGGTAAGGGCTGAGTAGGAAGGGTATATACCATACGATTTTATCTTTAAACATCAAAGAACATCAAAATAACAGTTTTTTCCACCATAGCTGCAAAGTGCAATTTCCTAAGGTTGTGCCCAGGGTCTGAGACCGCTATTATTAATATTTAAGAGACGAAAGATATTTAAACAAATGAAAATATACTGTATTATATAAAAGCTGCTGGAGTGGGGGATAGCTGCTTTGGTGAGTAAAAGAGTCTTGAAATGATGAGCCATAGCTATTATTTAAAAATAGACTCAAAAGAAAAATTGTGGATGTAAGAATTTTCTTTTAGATGAAGAAAAATTGGGGGGGATTTGGGTGGGAGGGAATATACAATACGATTTCCCGGGTGCATGTCTGCATTAGGGTTCAAGTAGTGACGGCTCAATCTATTCCACGGGACCCATAGCCACCTCTCGTTTCTTCATTAATGATTCACGATCAAGAAGAAATTTAACGGCGATCCCCTCTAGACGCAGGTGTTACTAATTTTCCTTAAGACACAGGTGCTTGTTACGTTATAGAGAATGTTTTCTAAAAGACACAGGCGTTTGTTACATAATAGAAAGTGCATGTTTTTCGATTTCTATGCTTAAAACTTAAGGGTGAAGGCAAAAACCCCCAGGGGCCCCCTGCCAAATCATGATTTCTTTGGTTGCTACGTAGTAGAGGTTTGTTTACTTATACAAATGATTTCTTTCGATAATACGTAATAGGAGTTGTTAGGGTCCAGAGCCCCTGCAAAATCAAGATGCAAACGTAGACACTACATCATAGTTTATTTCACTGTTTAAAAAATATGCGAGGGAGGAAAAATTTTCAGGGGCCACAAATCAAGATGCAAACGTAAGGGTTACATCATAGGGAGTTTTTTTCAAAACGTTTCAAGACCCTCTAAGACGTTTTTTAAGACATTTTTCTTTACCAATTCCCCCAATAAATATGAAACGGAAATTCAATACTTTTTTCCACTTCGAAAGGCTCCATGGCCAGGGATACAAGAGGGATACAAAAAATACAATATAAGCAACAACCAAAAAAAGAGAGCAATAGCCAAATAACATATAAGATGAAAAAGAGAACATACCTGAGACCTGGGAGTCAAAGCGCAGAGAGGACAACCATACACTATGAAAAACACTCAGGGGACATTG
This sequence comes from Artemia franciscana, assembly GCF_032884065.1. Lineage (NCBI taxonomy): Eukaryota > Metazoa > Arthropoda > Branchiopoda > Anostraca > Artemiidae > Artemia > Artemia franciscana. The sequence continues at coordinate 1,703,300 of NW_027063627.1, forward strand.
ACTCCTCAGATGATTAAATAAAAAACCAAGTTTTTTAACAGAAAGTAAGAAGCGACATTAAAACTTAAAACGAACAGAAATTACTTCGTATGTGAAAGGGGCTGCTTCCTCATCAACGCCCCGCTCTTTACGTTAAAGTTTGACTCTTTCTCTTAACTCTACTTTTTAAAAATAGAAAACTTTAGCGTAAAGAGCAGGGCATTGATGAGGAAACAGCGCCATTCACATACGAAGTAATTTCTGTTCGTTTTAAGTTTTAATGTCAATCCTTACTTCCCGTTAAAAAACTTGTTTTTTTATTTAATTTCTGAACATTTTTGAATCAATGTATGTTTCGATTTTGGCTCTCCGCAGACGAATAATTAAAACGAAATTTGCATATATATTTTTTTGGCTAAATGGCTTTCTCATAGTTTGATCAAACGATTTTGAGAAAAAGGAGTGGGAGAGGAGGCCTAGTTGCCCTCCAGTTTTTATGTTACTTAGAAAGGCAACTACAACTTTTAATTGTTTACGAATGTTTTTATTAGTAAAAGATATACGTAACTTATAAATTAGCTTACGTAACAAACTTCTGTATTCTCATGTTTTTATTACGTATATGAGGGAGTTCACTCCCTCGTCAGTACCTCACTCTTTACACTAAAGCTTAGATTTTGTCCCAATTTCTTAAGAATGACCCCTGAATCACAAAAGCCATAGAATAAATAGTTGAAATTACTAAAAATACTTTAGCGTAAAGAGCGAGGTATGAGGAGGAGGTGAGCCCATCATATGCGTAATAATCTCTGTTTGTATTAAGTGGTTTTAATTCTGCTCCTTACTTTCAGTTAAAAAAAAAACTTTTTCGTATTTTTTTTTCATTTTTTTTTAATAATGCTAGAAAACCCTGCGCTCCCTTCATGGAAATTTTCTTCCCCCATGATAAATTCCTCCAAGGAAAGTTCCCCTAACATATCCCCCTCTTTTAAACACCCCCCCACCCCGAAACCAAAAAATTCCCCTGAAAACGTCTGTACATTTCCAAATAACCATTACTATATGTAAGCACTGGTCAAAGTTTGTAACTTGTAGCCCCTCCCACGGGGACCTTGGGGGAGTAAGTCGTCCCCAAAGACATAGTTATAAGGTTTTTCGACTACGCTGAATAAAATGGCTATCTCAGAATTTTGATCCAGTAACTTTGGGAAAATAATTAGCGTGGGAGGGGGCCTAGGGGCCCTCCAATTTTTTTGGTCACTGAAAAAGGGCACTAGAACTTTTCAAAAAAAAAACAAGCAAACGCGCATCCGTGATCTGCCTTCTGGCAAAAAATACAAAATTCCACATTTTTGTAGATAGGAGCTTGAAACTTCTACAGTAGAGTTCTCTGATGCGCTGAATCTGATGGTGTGATTTTTGTTAAGCATTTAACAAAAAGCATTTTTGCTTTTTAGGGGGTGTTTTCCCCTATTTTCTAAAATAAGGCAAATTTTCTCAGGCTCGTAACTTTTGATGGGTAAAATTGATTCTTTTGATGTAACTATTGTTATAAAAATTCCGTTTTTTAGAGTTTTGATTACTATTGAGCCAGGTCACTCCTTACTATAGTTCGTTACCACGAACTGTTTGAAAAAGAAAAGAAAAAAAGAAAACAATAAAAAAAACACACAAAATAAAACAAAAACGAAATGTTTGTCTGTTTGATTCTTTACTAAATGATCCTTAAAAATCCTTTTTAAAGTCCCAAATGAGTGGCATCTCTGTACTGAAGAAGGTAGTGAATTCCAGACCTGCTGAGAAGCAATGAGGGGATACAAATCTGATCGAATAGTAAGGGTAGGCAGAATACAGATATTATATGAAGAACGAAGGCCACTCATTTGAGTCAGTTGATAACTCAGTTGAGTCAGAAATAAACACAGGAATTTTTGAAGATATTTTTTTGGACGATTGCCGTGAAGCTGGTGAAAGACAAAAGAAGCACAAGAAATAATGTAAATAGACTGTAGACTTAAGAGCGGTGTTGGTGAGGGACGGTTGGTGTTCATAACCAGACGCCTTGCTTAATTATGCATGACAGAAAGCGACCGCATTGTAGACGAAAAAGTATACATCCATTTAATGAGGCAATAAGAAACATATGACTGGACAAGGGAGAAAAAAAGAAGCTTCGGATCAGATCCAGGAAATGTGTGTCTAAGTTTTTGAATGACGCCCAAACTCTGTGAGACCTTAACCTTAATCACGGCTTTATGGTTTCTAAATGAAAGGTTTTCATCAAGCAGGATACCAAGAAACCGAACCACCCGACTCTCTGGTCTACACAAGGATCCTTGTGACACCTGAAGGTGTGTAAGCTGAGGAAAAGCTATACCAATTTGAGAACAAATTAGAAAATATGACTTAACAGCATTCAAGGCCAAGTAAATCGCATTAAACCATGAAATAGCTCTCTCAAATATTGCCACAAGTTTGGACTTGTTGTCACATTCCATATTCTCAAGGATTCCAAAGGTGGTGTCATCAGCAAAAGCAACCTGAAAATCTTCATTAGAAGTAGTATCGGAACACGATCGAGCATCAGGATGACACAGCTTGCAGCACGCCTGAGGCTCGGTGTTTTTTTTTTGTTTTTTTTTACCGCCGAAGTCAGATCGTTAACATAAATCAGAAATAAAATGAGGCCAAGAACAGATCCCTGAGGGACGCCATAATATACTTCAGAAGGGCTCCGGAAGAGCGGATCAATGGAAATAAGCCTACCAAAAAATATGAATCGAACCAAGAAAAAGCGGTTGATCTTATACGCGATAGTTGATGAAATTCAAGAAAGCTGCGCAAGCATGCTCGGTAGAGAGACTCACTCGGAATCCAAACTGGAAATCATGCAAAAATGTTTTTTCATCCAGAAAACTAAGAAGCCTGGCTAGCATAGCCTTCTCAAAAATTTTGCTGAAAAAAGATAGGAGAAAAATCGGCCTATAGTTGGCAGGATTACTCCAAGAACCACCTTTATACAATAAGATAGCCTTAGCTCGCAGGAGATATTCAGGGAAAATTCTTTTCTCGAAATACAAATTGACAAGCTCAGTCAAAGGTGACAGAATAGCTGGCAGAATGCCACGGAAAACCCTTGTAGGAATTTTGTCTGATCCTGAAGACGATGATCCTTTAAGAGTAACGGCATCATTGGCGCATCACTGAAAGCAAATTACATCACAAATATTCTCTTTTCCAGTTATTACAGCATTGAATTAAAAATACATATTACACTATTCAAATTTTACTTACTCAGTTTTATTTATTATGAAAAGAATTTTGATTTTTCAATTTTGTTTGTTCAATTAGAATTAAACCTTTAGGCTCCATATAGCATATTAAACGCTAAATGCATATTAAATGTGTTCACAATCTTGAGGCAATCAAATGTTTCTCTTTGTACTACAGAAACATTACATTCAGATGCCACTGCGTGTGTGGGCGATTCTGACGGATAACAAGTTGAGCGCAATTGATGAAATCAGGTTTTAACCCAGGTTTTAAGCCTGCTGTTGAAATAGGTTCTGATCATAACTGCAATTATATAAGAAAAGGAGCGACCCAGCTTAATAGTAACCGAAACTCCAAAAAAAGAAATTTCTGATACCAATTGATACATCAAAAGAATCAAATTCTTATGCATGATTTCAAATATTTATTTTTCATCAATTTTAGTCTTATTCATCACAAGTTACGAGCCTGAGAAAATTTGCCATATTTTTGAAAAAAGGATGAAACACCCCATAAAAGACATAGAATCCTAATGAAAGTCACACCGTCAAATTTAGCGTATCAGAGAACCCTACTGTGGGGCTCATAGCTCATATCTGCAAAAATGTGGTATTTTTATTTTTTGCTAGAAGAAAGATCACGGATGCGTGTTCGTTTATTTTTTTTTGTTTTGATTATACCAACCCAGTGGTCCTAAAATATCGCTAGAGGGCTCATTTGAACTGACATTAAAAGTTCTACTGCCTTTTTTAAGTGACCGATGAATGGAGGGCAACTTGGCCCCCTCCCACACTCATTTTTTCCCAAAGTCACCGGGTCAAAATTTTGTTATAGCCATTTTGTTCAGCATAGTCGAAAAGTATAATAGATAAGTCTTGAGGATGACTTAATCCCCCATAGTCCCCGGGGGAAGGGTTGCATGTTATGAACTTAGCCCATTGTTTACTTATAGTATTGGTTCTAGGGAATCATAGAGATATTTTCAGGGGGGATTTTTTTGTGTGGGAGGCTGGGGGTTACGGTATCAAGACCATCAAAAATCGTGATTGCATCTAATGCTACAACTTAGTAAAGAACGAACCATAGCCCACTATACCAGAAGTATAAAAACGTGTTTTGAAAAAAAATATTTATCGAGAAAGTTTAGGCATTTGAATCTAATTCAAAAATGGTAATTCTTATTTCTATTTGATTTTTTCAGCATTACAAAAACACATTAATGAGAATTTCGAAAAAGAGCTTGGAGCCCATCGAACATTGCAGCAGGTAAATAATGAAAGGTATACCATTGCAAATACCACGGTTGAAAACCACCTGACTAGAGTTCCTGTCTCCTATTCAAAAACCTTATAAACGTATGTTTTTACTTATGTCTCAGTACTGTGTTGTTTTTTTTTTCTCTGGCGCTACTATTGCAAACGAACTTAAATCCTTCTAAAAACTTATTTTATTTTATGACAATTTAAAATATTAGTGTAACTGTTTCATATCCACTGTGGATCTAAGCGTTTTCAAATGATAACAAACAAGGATTGAGTATCAAAATAGGTTCCTTGAAAGAACCTCAAAACCTGTGAAGTGAACCTAACCGAAATTCAGAATTTGATAGAGTTGCAGAATTTCCCTAAAGTAATGCAATCGATTCTAGCCTCTTAAGTCTTAACCAGCACTATTTAAATATATCAAGTCCCGTGCAAATATAAAACTTAAGTCCTGTGGTGGCGCAGTGGGTTTCACCTTAGCTTGGTAATACGGGACCCAGAGATCGAATCATGCTGCAGCAATGCATTGCAGGGCCGACGCAGGGCCTCAGTAGTCAAAAAGCGTCGTTAATCTGATACAATACAAATGTAAAACTTAAAGAGTGGAAACTGGCACTAGTGTCAAAAATAAAAACGGTTAGTGCCATCTAGAGTTTTTTTCAAATTTTTCTAACCCAAAACTGCTGCAGTCCTGCCTTTTCAGGTTCTGATAACTGTGTGGTAGGGTAAATTAAGCCGAGCTCTTTCCTTAATAGTCATGCACAGCTTCAAAGTCAACTAGCCTACTTAACCCACCAAGCTTTTAACAAGCAGATCTAGGCCCACTTTTGTGCAGACTGGATTTTGACTTAAAATAATTCTTGAAAATAATATATACTGATTAATTATTAGTTACATAGGAATTTCAGCCCTAATTCTATCTAATTTTCTTGTAATTTTGAAGAACATCTTAGAAGTCTCATAAACACCCCATTCTCTTGGTCTCATAATCAGGCTGGGTGTTCTAACGGAATGATCTAAAAGAGGGCCAAATAGTTTTCAGAGGATAGTAGCAAAGGGAAAAAGTTCAGTGCATGCTGTGAATAAAGTTATAGCACAATTCAATAGGTTTGAGGATACCCAGACAGAGTTTGCTAAAACTGCATTTGATTGTATTATTTTAATGGCTTTTCAGTATCTGCTCTTTTTACTTGCAAGTTATGTAGAACTTGGAATAATTTCAGTTTTTCGTGTATAAAAGAAGTTACTTGACTTGAAATATTTTTGACCGGCCCAGAATAGCTTCGGTCAGGGGAGCTGTAGGTGCCTAAGGATAATATTGTTCGTTCGGTAAAACCTGTAAGCAATTTCAGATTGCCATTAGAACTTGAATTAATTTCCGCTCTGTCAATTAGTAAACTGGTTGACATGAATTCAAATGGAATGGTTGAATCAACATTATCAGATAAATGACCGTTTAAGCAAACCATTTAATCTGATTTCTAATTTGACTAATAAAATTGATGATATTGTATTGAACTTTACTTGAAAGCATATAAAACATAAGCATAGTGTAACTGCCTGTATCATCATATTCATGGGAATGAAAGCTTATATTGACTCCGTTTTTTGAGAGAACTTATGGCCATCTATTTTCCACTCCAAGAGCACCATGTCATTCCCACAGCATTTTGCCCCTCTCCTTTAGAGCTTAGATTTTTTTTTACTCCTAACTTTTTTTACTTATAATTTTTTTTAACTTTTGGGGGGGCTTAATACTTACATACTTGAAACAAAAGAGATTCACTTGTGATATTTTTGAAATACAAAATGAAACTGTGCAAATGTTTAACCCTAAGGCACTCTTGAGGATCAGTAACTCTTACTCAATCGATTTCTATAGTATTGAGTGTTAGTTGTACAATAGTTTAAACCTAAGGCACTCTTGAGGATCAATGACCTCTTGTACAATCAATTTCTCTGACCTTGAGTGTGGGCATAGAAGCTTGATGGAGAATCACTTAGAATTACAGACGTTTCAAAGATGTTTGGTGTTTTGATTGTTAAAATATTGGTTTAAGGAATTCCTCGTGTGGCGTAATTTTTGAGTGTGCGTATTTATTACTCAGTATGGACTTGAGAGAAGTGTCATGCTATCACTGGTATGCGAGTTATAATATACATGTTTACTATAGAGACTTGCGAAGTACTATTATGCTCCATATGAACAGACTAGGAGTCTATGACGGAGTGATTCCCCCACTCTATGGAGGTGGGAACGAAATGAATACTATTCAATATGAAGTAAAAGAAATATGTAATTTTTGGAGCTGAAGCATTGTTTTTCAAGGGGAATGTGCCTAAGGATAAACTTCTGATTCAAAAGTGCAGGTAAAATACTCCCTTATTCAATTTGGAAAATTTCAAGTGTCCTGCATATACTTATAGAACACACAACCCCGAGGTCAAGATACGATTTTTTAGTCCATAATTTCCAAGACCCATTCCTTTTTAAATATGTGTATAAGACATTCTAGGAAGAAGAAGAACAAAAGTCGTGGTATAAATTGGGACCACACGAAGCGAGTAATGAATGGTAATAAGTAGCAAATATTTTATGTATATATGCGTTTTTTTCTATTCATAACAGACTGGTGTATTATAAAACGACTTATTCTCAAGCATAAGTTGCCTCTTCAAGAGTGAGGTGGAGTTTTAAAGAGGGCGGGTGTTCTTTTAGTGTGGGTGATAATTTTTCGATATTAAGTCACACACACATATACACGATATTAAGTCACACACATAATATCCTTACAAAATAAAGAAAACCATGAAATTTATCAAGATTCAGCTAGACACAGACGCAAATACCAGCTCGCAAGTGGTGTACTAGAGTCTGAAATAGGTGAATAGGGTTCTTACCAAAGTCTGGCAGGCCTGAATTGTTTTTTTTTGTAGACCTATAGGTATGATAAAGTGGAAATTTATCAAGATTCAGAAGCAGGTGGTTAAGGAATTTTGAAAAGTCACACTACATAACATTTCCCCGAAGAAGAGAAAACCGCTCAGAAAGAACGTAAACATAAAAATAAAACTTGATGACGGGGGGCAACTTATTGACTGTTTTTAGAGTAAGAGACGCATGAAGTGGGAATTTATCAAGACTCAATCAGACATATACACTATTACCAGGCTCACAAGTGGTGTACTAGAGTCTGAAATGGATGAATTAGGTTTGTACCAAAGTGTGAGAGAAATAAATCCAATTCTTTTTAGAGTTAGAGTTATATGAAGTGGGAATTTATCAAGATGCGGAGGTAGGTGGTTGGAAATCATTACAAAAAGGTTACACACATAAGATTTTTCCAAAGAAGACAAAACAATGTAATTTTTATCAAAGTTCAGTCAGACACGTACACTACTACCAGCTCTCAGGATCAAGTCATACAAAGTGGGCATTTATTAAGATTCAAAATTAGGATTGGTGGAATTTTTTCAAAATTTACACACATAATATGTTCCCGAAGAGGAGGAAACCATTCAAAGAGAATACAAACATAAGATAACGAATAAACATAATATAGTTGATAACGAGGGGAAGCGCTTTGATTATTTTTATAATTTGAGACATATGAAGTAGGAATTTATCAAGATTCAATGAGAGACAGACGTTAGACCCGGGCTCACAAGTGGTGTACTAAAGTCTGAAATATGTGAGTTAGATTCTTACCAAAGCCTGAGAAATTGATCGGATTCTTTTTAGATTTGGAGACATATAAGATGGGAATACACATAATACTTTCCAAAAGAAGAGAAAAGCACTCAAAGAGAATGCCATAAAAATAATTTTTTTTATGACGAGGGACAACTTCTTGATAGTGCTTTAGGTAATAGGTTAGCTGTGGATCGTCATCTTTCGGATACTAGCATACAACCAAAGGGAAAACGAATAAAGGTATACTCTTCTACCAATACCATAAGCCAAATCATGTCCATATACGGAACTGTTACCTGTGTAAAAACAGTGTGACAATAGACAGCGAAATTGGAGGCAACGTCACTTCAGGGACACATTTCAGAGAGCTTGTTACCAGAAGTATTCGCACTGCCAGTTTTCAAAATAAGTTATTTTGGATAAAAATATTGAAATTGAAATATCTTTTTACTGCATTTGAAGCATGTGTAAAGGTCATTATCATCATAAAATAGATTCTTGTGAATCTAATGCATTCAGTTCAGAACAGATAGCTAGTGGAATAAATGAGGAGCATCTGAAAGGGATGAGGAAAAACATATTGAACAAAACTAAATCAAGCAGAATGGAGAGAAACTCGGTTTTAGATCAGTCAAGTAAAAAAACTAATGGAAACAATGGCACCCTTACCATCTCAAGAAAACTCAAAAGTAAAACAAAGCTATTAGAAAAGGCGGTATAGTATGCTAGAAAGGGATCAAGAAGAGCCTAATAATAAAAGATCGGGAAAAGCAGAGTCCCCCGCAGGAATTCTTCTAATTCTTTGAGAAATGACCGAGAGGAGTCATATAAAAGGCATAGGCCATACAAAAATCCGTCATCATCTCATCATTGGAAATTATCCAATTTATCAATTTATAATAGATCTTGGCCACCTCCAGAGTACTCTATGGTTATTTATCGACACTGCTTGGTTTATTCTGTGTTTTTGATCAATATTAATTGTGCACTGGAAGGATAAAAACTTACATCTTATTTGAAGATGAGAATCATCATAAGTGAAGATGAAATATCTCAAGAACATATGCATACATCATAACACTATTGTAGCATTGAATGCTGAAAAATATAAATATTTGACCTACGAGACAAGTACTAGAGGTAACACTATTGGAAACAAATGCACGCATTGTCCTGACAGTGAGGGATTGAATTTCTTTGGAGTATCAGATAAAATCAAGTTTTATGGTGGTAGATATGCGATTGTAATATTTCCTGATATGATATCACTCAAAGAGAATGCAAGTATAAGAATAATAGTTAATTAGGGGGCAACTGCTTCCCTATGGTTCTGGTAACACGGTATCCATTGATAAACCCTATCGCCATCCTTTTTTGTTAACTTTCAACTGAAAGCAAAGGGGAAAAGAAAGGAATACTCTTTTACCAAGATTATAAACCATATCTTGTCTATGTGTAAGAACTGTTACCTATGTAAAAATAATATGATAATAGACAGTGAAATTGAGGAAAAAATAAAAGGTCATTGGCTTATAACATCGCCAAGTACATTAAAAAATATTCAATGAAAAGCAATGCATCTCTGGATGTTAATAGCGTCATTTGTACTTTACAAACAAGTACCATGGTTGAACAGAACAATAAAAATGATGAGAAATTGAACATGAAATACTTCAAGAAAACATCTGCACATGATAGCGTCATGATGCCATGACACTGAGAAATTAAATTTCGTTGGACTACTGAAAAGATTCAACATTATTGATGGTAGATATATGAGAGTAATATTTTCCTAGAAGTTTATGCTCAAAGAGTTTGCAATCCTGAAATTAAAAGCTGATAACGATGGACAGCTTCTCACTTTTTGTTCTTGGTAATTTTTTTTTGTAACTTGTTACCTGTTAATAAATCCTATCGGCATCTTTCTGGTATTATTAATCAACTAAAATAAGTAAAAATAAGAAAAGCATACTCTTCTATCATTATCATAAACCATTTCTTGGCCCAGTGTCAGAACGAAAAATAATGTAGTAATAGACATTGAAATTACAGAGGCAAATTAAAAAAGAAATTGGCAGATAATAACACCATAGAAATTAAACACAAATCAATGAAAAACCAACCATCGGTAAATGTTAATAGTATCTTTTGTTGTTTACCATCAGATACAATCATTGCACAGAAAAACAGGAATGATGAAATGTGTGATGAGCTTGTAGGTGAAAACATGTTAAAGACATGAATGATCCCAAAATGAAATAAGTTTCAATTCAAGATAAAGCGCGATAAATTATTTTTTTTGAATGGGCTTGAAACTTTCAAATTTATTATGTTAATGTTAATGATATATAGTATTGTACATACCTTTGATTCAATAAGAAAATTTCACTGAATTACTGTTGTTATGTTTAAAATATTTTTTGGATACGCTAGCAACCTCATCATTTAGGATGTTTATTCAAAAGCCAGAGATGCAAGAGCAGGGATTTTCAGATACAGACACTTCTACCAGGTTCACAAGTGGTGTACTAGAGTCTGGAATAAGTGGATAAGGTTCTTACCAAAGTCTAAAAGAGATGAACTGGATTCTTTTAGACTTAGAGAAATATAAAGTGGGAATTTATCAAGATTCAGAGGCAAGTGGGTGTCAATTTTTCAAAAGTCACACATATTATATTTCCCAATGAAGAAAAAACCCTCAAAGAGAATTTTAAAATAAAAATAATAGTTGTTGACAAGAAGCAGTTTCTTGCTAGTGCTTTTGGTAACAAAGCCGTTGATAACCCCCATCAAAATTTTTTGGGCATTGTCATTCAATTGCATGTAAAAAGAAGATTAAGTGGAAATTTATCAAGATTCAGAATTAGGTGGGTCGGAATTTTTCAAATAATCACACACACAAAATATTTACCCAGAGAGAAGAAAACCATGGTATTTATCATGATTTAGTTATATACAGACAAAAGCTAATGGTGACACCATTGGAAATGTATATGTGTGTTGCCTTGACTATGAGAGATTAAATTTCTTTGGGCTACCGAAAAAATTGAACATTAGTGGTGGTGGATGTACGAGAGGAAAATTTCCCGAGAAGTTTGTGCTCAAAGAGAATGCAAGCCTGAAACTAATGGTTGAGGGACAACTTCAGGTTTAATGTTCTGGTAACTCGATACCTGTTGACAAATCATATCGCCATCTTTCTGGCATTAGTATTCAACTAAAAAAAGTAAAAATAAGAAAAGCATACTCTTCTACCAATATCATGAGCCATATCTTGTCTCAGTGTAAGAAATGTAACCTCTGTATACATATTTTGGTAACAGACGATGAAATCGGAGGCAAAATAAAAGGGGAATCGACATATAACATCACCAAGGATATAAAATACAAATCAATGATAAAAACATCGGTAGATGTTAATATTATCATTGGTGGCTTACCATTAAATGCCATCGTCGAACAGAATAATAGGAATAATGAGATGTGTGATGAGCTTGCGGGTGAAAACATTTCTAAAGGCATAAATGACGCTAAAATGAAATAAGTTCCAGTTCTAGGTAAAACACGGTGAATTGTTGTTTTTTTTGAATGGACTCGAAACTTTCAAATTTAGTATAGCGATATTAATAACATATAGTACTGCACACAACATTGTTTCAATAGGAATATTTCATTGAATTACTTTTTTTATGTTTCCAGTATTTTAAGAGTGCGCTTGCAACTCCATCATTTAGGATGCTTATTCAAAAGCCAGAGATGTAAGAGCAAGGATTTTCAGACCCATACACTATTACTAGGCTCACAAGTGCTGAACTAAAGTCTGGAATAGGTGGATAGGGTTTTTACCAAAGTCTAAGAAGGATAAACTGGATTGTTTTTAGAATTAGAGACATATGAAGTGGGGATTTATCAAGATTCAGAGGCAAGTGAGTGGGAATTTTAGAAAATATTTCAAAATAATAGCTGTTGACGAGGAGCAATTTAATGCTTGTGCTTATGGTGACACACTAGCCATTGATAACCTCTATTACCCTCTTTCGGGCATTTGCATTCAACGGCAGGGGAAAAGAAGACGAAGTGGGAATTTGTCAAGATTTAGAAGCAGGTGGGTGGGAATTTCTCAAAAAAAAATACATAAAATAATTATCTAGAGAAGAGAAAACCACTCAAAAAGAATGCAAACATATAAATAATAGTTGATAACGAGGAACACATGCTTACGAGTGTTTGTGATTACATATTAGTGGTTGAAAAACAACTATCGCCGCATTTCAGGTAGTAGCATTCAACGGAAGGTAAAACAAAGAAAACCATACTCTTCTACACCTATTTAAAATATAATTAATTTTTAAGCTAGTACAAATCTTGGGTTCTTTTTCTTATTTTGAATGAGAAATGAAAGAGGTGTATGTATAATGGTCATTATTTTCTCCCTTGTTAAAGGCGAACGTATTATTTTTGCTTATTACTTTGTTTGTAAACAGCAGTGTGAGAGTCAATTTTAAATAAACTAAAGGGAAAAAATCCAAAAATCTTGTGAAGTTTTGTACTTTGGATTTTTTTTTCTCAAAGCCAGAGACATATGGGCGTGGATAACAGTATTTTTAAATATTTCTTTCAGTCACATTCCTACTGCTACTATTCATTCATTTTCAGTCAAAGATGACGAAACCTTTCGACTATCCCAAGTGTTTAGACTTAGAGATCTATGGACTGGAAATTTATCGAGATTTAAACCTGAAGGTATTATTAACTGATTCATATTAGAATCTCTACTCCTGCCGTCTATTCATTAACAGTCATAGATAGCGACAAATTTTTTGTTGCCCCAAGTGAGCCATCTATACCAGTATAGTGACAGCACAATCGATTTTTTACCTGCACCGGGGTACCTGCAGCCTACATCCAACCACACAATTTTTCAAATAGCTTCATTCAAATTAGGTTCATTTAGGTTTACTTAGTGTGGCCAGCCACGCATGTTTATAACTATAAACACTTGAGATAGTTTAATGTTTCATTATCTGTTACTGAAAATGAATGGATAGCATTAGTAGGGACACTAAATAAAATATTTGAAATCCGTAATTCACACTCATGTGTCTCTGGATTTGATAGAGAAATCCAAAGTAGCAAGACTTCACAAGATTCAAGTAAATTTCAATACTATATCATAAATTCTATTAGTTTAATTTTTCAAATGAAACGGTTTACTTAAGAGTTCATTCCTTTGAGTTTGTTAATTATACCACTCCATTTAAATTCATGTAAACCGGTTTATTAAAGTGGGCATTCCTCTTATTAAGTGAAGATTGAATATATGTTAATCACGTCCTGGCAGGTATTAATAAGGTGGTAATTCCCCTTATTCAGTGAAGGTTGAATATATGTTAATCATGCCCTGGCAGGTATTAGTAAAGTGTCCGTTCCTTTTATTCAGTGAAGGTTGAATGTATGTCAATCATGTCCTGATAGGTACTACTAAAACGGTCATTCCTCTTATTCACTGAAGGTCGAATATATGTTAATCATGTTCTGAGAGAACTATGTGGGACATTCCTCTTATTCAGTGAAGGTTGAATATATATTAACTATGTCCTGGCAGGAATATGTTGGCCGTTCACTGTATCTAGTTGCTAAGTAAACAAGTTATACACAAGATTTATCCATGGGTCGTATTAAGGCCACACTACTTAAAATTGCCACAAATCACCAAAAATAGATCAAAACCAAAAACAAATGGAAGTTACAATAACTAACGAAGTTAAACTCAAAAGAAGCAAAAATAACATTTGTAGGGCAGAAAACCTGCTCAAGTGCAGAACGTAATTTGAACTTTGACCGTGGACTGTCAGTTAATATACATATTTGTCTTTTTCTTCTTCTTTTTCATATTTGGTAAATGACGACTTATACTTACTTACGACACGACTACCTGTCCATGGATTATTCTTTATGGTTGATTGTGTATGGCTATGCTGTTTGACGTATGTGATTGTATGGATAAGCAGGGTTAAGGCGTCTTTCAAGTACTGATCTATATTAATTACTAATGTAGGAAAACGGTCTTCCTTTTCTCCTTCTGTCTTTTTTTATATGTTTTTGCTGTTGCATTGGTGATTTCTTTTTTCATTATATACTAACATCTTAAAGTTTTAATACTTTTTATTTATTAAAGATAAAAAAGTGAGAATATTTAAGGTGTATTTTGTTTCCGGTAACGTACAAATTATGTTCTGGTCTTGAAAAGGCATGGTTGTCAACCCTAATCACGTTGATGTTTGCTCGTTTTGAGTTTGAATTGGTTTTTACGGCACTTGGTATTTACCAAGTGACATATAGTGATCGCAAATTCTGTTGGTCTGTCGGTCCTGGTTTTGCTAGTTTAGGCACTTCCAGATAAGCTAGGACGATGACATTTGGCAGACGTATCAGGAACAAGACCAGATTAAATTAGAAATAGTTGTTTCCTCAACTTGACTATCTGGGAAGAGTAGGTGGACGGTTAATTCGGAAAAATTAGAAAAAATGAAGTATTTTTAACTTACGAATGGGTAATCAGATCTTAATGAAATTTGATATTTGGAAAGATATCATCTCTCATAGCTCTTATTTTAAATCCCGATTGGATCCGGTCATTTTGAGGGCAGTTGGGAGGAGAAACCTAAAATCTGGGAAAACGCTTAGAGTGGATTAGGATGAAGCTTGATGGGGAAAATAAGCACAAGTCCTAGATACGTAATTTATATAACCGGATTCGATATATTTGGGGGATCTGGGTAGAGGGTTGGTTCTGAAAAATTAGAAAAAATGAGGTATTTTTAACTTAAGAACGGGTGACCGTTCGTGAGGCATTTTAAATTTGATATTTAGAAGGAACTCATGTCTCAGAGCTCTTATTTTAAGTCCCTGCCAGATCTGGTGACATTGGGGGGAGTTGGAGGGGGAAACTGGAAATCTTGGAAAACGCTTAGAGTGGCGAGATCGGAATGAAACTTGGTAGGTAGAATAAGCAAATGTCGTAGACACGTGATTGACATAACCAGACTGGATACACTCTCTTTGGGAGAGTTAGGGAGGTCCAGTGCTTCGGTGCTTCTGGACGTGCTAGGACGATGAAAATTGGTAGGCGTGTCAAGGACCTGCAAAAATTGACTTGATAAAGCCGTTCCCCCCGATTTGACCATCTAGGGGAGGCTGAAGGGTGTGGAAAAATTATAAAAAACGAGGTATTTTCAACTTACGAGTGGGTGATCGGATCTTAATGAATTTTGATATTTAGAAGGACATCGTGACTCAGAGCTCTTATTTTAAATCCCGACCGGCATTAAGCGTTTGTTTTTCCTTTTAAATTAATCTATTGATTCTTAGGATTTTGCTAGAACTGATGCCATATGAGCTCTTGGCTCTTAATTATTGTAATTTCTGTTTGTTTTGGGTTTCATTTATTTATTGATGGTGATTTGTGGTAGTCTTACGCTTGAAACATTATTTGACTTTATTTCTGCTCATTTTTGGTTTGGTTTTCTTTAAAAACTTGTTTCGTGGAAAAAGTTTTTTAAGCCAATCTATAAGGACGCTAATAATCCATTTTTCTAAAGTTAAGTAACTTAAATTTAAACATGTCCCCAAAGGAATTGGCTATGAACTTGCGTTTTCTGAATAATCAGTATCTGACATAACCATTATTTTTTAGGCCAAACATAAAGTACGGAAAGACACGTATTGGAAGTGGTTGAGTTCCTGTTAAAAACAAGATCTAAGACCTCATATGGTACTTGTGACGAGATCGGAAGAGCCAAGAGCTCATACGGCATGAGCTCTAGCAAAATTCTAAGAATCAATAGACTGATTTAAAAGGAAAATCAGAGGCTTAATGTCGGTCGGGATTTAAAATAAGAGCTATGAGACACGAGGTCCTTCTAATTATCAAAATTCATTAAGATCCGATCACCCACTCGTAAGTAAAATATATTTCATTTTTTCTAACTTTTCCTCTCCCTTCAGCCCCCCAGATGGTCGACTTGGGGAAAACAACTTTATCAAGTCAATTTGTGCAAGTCCCTAACACGCCTACATATTTTTAATCCTAGCATGTCCAGAAGCACCAAACTCGCCAAAACACTGAACCCCATCCCCTAACTGCCCCAAAGAGAACGGATCTGGTCCGGTCACGTCAATCACATATCTACGACATTTGCTTATTCTACCCACCAAGTTTCATCCCGATCTCTCCACTCTAAGAGTTTTCCAAGATTTCCGGTTTCCCCCTACAACTCCCCTTAATGTCACCGGATCTGGTCGGAATTTGAAATAAGATCTCTGAGACATGAATTCCTTCTAAATATCAAATTTCATTAAGATCTGGTCGCACGTTCTTAAGTTAAAAATACGACAATTTTTCTAATTTTCCCGATTTAACACCCTCCGCCGTCCCCCCAAATCCCCCAAAGAAAGCGGATCCGTTCTAATGATGTCAATCACATATTTAGAACTTTTTATTATTCTTCCCATCAAGTTTAATCCCGATCTCTCCACTCTAAGCGTTTTCCTAGATTTCCGGTTTCCAAGATTTCTGTTTCCCTCCTCCAGCCCCTGTGTCCCCGGATCCGATTCGTACTGAAAATGAAGCATATGAGACATAAGATCTTTCTACATATCAAGTTTCACTAGGATCCGATCACCCATTCGTAAGATAAAGATACCTCAATTTTCACGTTTTCCAAGATTTCGGGTTTCCCCCTCCAACCGTCCAAATGTAACCTCAGGATTTAAAAAAGGACTTTAATCCTGACAAGATTTAAAATCTCTTCGGGATTTAAAATAAGAGCTCTGATGCACAAGATCCATCTAAATATCAAATTTCATTAAAATCTGATCACCCGTTCGTAAGTTAAAAACATCTCATTTTTTCTAATTTTTCCAAATTACCCCAACTCCCCCAAAGAGAGTCAACCCGTTCCGGTTATGTCAATCACGTATCTAGGACGTTTGCTTATTTTTCCCACTAAGTTTCATCCCGATCCCTCCACTCCAAGCGTTTTCCAACCCTTTGGGTTTCACCCTCCAACTCCCACCACCCACACGTCTCCGGATCTGGTCGGGATTTAAAATAAGAGTTTCGAGACACGATACCCTTCTAAATATCAAATTTTATTAAGATCCGATCACCCGTTCTTAAGTTAAAAATACCTCATTTTTTCTAATTTTTCGAATTAAGTCCCCCCCAATCCCCTCCAGATGGTCGAATCGGGGAAATGACTTTATCTAATTTAATCTGGTCTGGTCCCTGATACGCCCGCCAAATTTCATTGTCCTAGCTTATCTGGAAGTACCTAAACTAGCAAAACCGGGAGCGACAGACAAACCGACAGAATCTGCGATTGCTATATGTCACTTGGTAAATAACAAGTGCCGTAAAATCCAGTGATATGCATTAGTCTACCGATGCTATGCATCAGTGCCAAGACGTAGAACAGCCATGTCTGAGTCCTAAGACAACCTTAGTTACTTGCGAGAAAACCTTAGTGAATTGTTGTAAAAAGTGGAAAAAAATTTGGTCCTTTGACCTAGCAAATTTCTTCCAACAGGACCAAAACTCAATCAAAAGGTCTTCCGTGCAAGCCTCTTTAAACCTGCGTTTTATTCACTGTTCTATCAATCATACATTTAGCTCCACAAAAACCAATTTCATTTTTCTCTTAATTAAAAAAAAATTCAGATACGACCTTTTTGCTATGACACGCCAACATACTATTTATTACAGGACTCGTAGAATTTATCCCGAATTACTTTAAATCGTAATCCCTATGTATTATATTTAATAAATTATTTACCTGCTTGTTTTATTTGTTTTTCGTTCCAAGTACGCGTGTACTCCGCAATGATAATTCAAATTATAATATTTGAATGAAAACGAATAACCAATAAATTACCTGAAGTATGTCAAACACAGGGAGATTATTGTGTTCTGTTTTCTCACGCATAACCTGTTGCGCAAAAAAAGATGTATGAATTACAGCATTATTACCTTGGAAAATCCCGACCAGTATTACACTAAAGTTTGGCGACATGATTTAAAAAGGAATTTTAGCATAAATTTTAAAAACACTAGCGCCCACATTGCGTGTCTAATTAAATGCGCTTTAAAGAACAAAGATAGAACAGTTACAACCATAGCTGGTTTTGGAAAATCCAATCTGAGAATTGCTCAAACTTCGGGAAAGCCAAAGCATGTCTTAAGAATTCAGTTTCTCTTTCAGGTTAATGGCTAATTCATTTTACGTGTAAATCCCGAAAAATAGGGAACACAAAGGGTCAATAGCTGACTTCTACAGTAGAAATGCTGCATTGCAATCGCTTGGATTCAAACGACTTAAGAACATTTCATTCAAAGTATAAGTGGGAAACGAGTATTAGTTTTTAGTCGTTTGTTAAGTACGTTTGTTGGACAATGGTTGCGTTTGCCACTAATTATCAAAAGTAGTCTTAAAAAAATCCCTGAATGCTGATGATTTCTGAAGTCTTCCTCCAAACTACCGTCTTCTTATGCCTCTTTCAGGATTCAAGCTTGGAATATTAAGATATATGGGGACCAATGAAAAATACATAAGCCACCTTGGTTCTGGATAAAAAAAATGAATTAATGATTTTGTTAATGTACGAATCTGAGTTTAGTTCGATAATTACAACCAGCGCTTCCGAATTTGAGATTTTTCAAACGAGGTCTAAGTTTTTGTTACAGTCACTGGGTTTTAAGTATCTTCCCCCGTAACTTTGACTCTCCTTGTACTTCATTCGCTAGATACCAATGAAATGATTTAAATAAACTTTCATAGCACAGAACAGTTGTATACAACTATTTTTGAAAGAAACAGTTAAACAAAGTGCCTAATTCTTCTGACCAAATTAGAATAATAAAAGACTTTATGCCGAAAAAGTTTAGTCTGTCAACCTAAAGGGACGAGCTTCGCTGAGGCTGAAATTTTAAATTGCTCCCATCATTTTAACTTTAAGTTTTAAGTTAAAATTCTCATAAAATTTACCATTCCTCCCTCGTTAATACCCTCTCTACCTACAGACCTTACGGAGCCACCGTACCTGGTCTTTCAAACTTATCTTTCGAATGTACCCCTATACTGTGTAAAAATTGTTATCTTTTTGAGACTTGAAATTCAGCAGCTATGCAAAACTTACGCGAAGAGCTGTGAATCCATAAAGCCAATCGTAAGGCATTTGACGGTGCAATTGCTTTCTATTTTCCAAATTTATTGATACATAAACCTATTTATCAAATCCATTAGAAACAGAAGCCGGGATCAAAGAAATCGTAATTTCCCATTACCTAAGTAAAGAGCGATTTAGCTCCATTGAAATAAATAAAAGGAGTTTTTCAACCAAAAGTAAGGAGTAGTATTAAAACTTGAAACGGTCGTTCTGTATATGAGGGGGCTGTCCCTTCCTCAACTTCGCTCTTTACGCTGAAGTCTTAAAGTTTAAAAAAAAATACTTTTCATTCAAAATCAAGCACCTGAATTCAAAATCAAGGATCTCAAAATGAAGGACCAAAATCCTGCCTGAGTAGTCTTTCCTAACGGATCAGGAGAAAAAGCCGAACTTTAATGTAAAGAGTGAGGGTTTAGGAGGGTCAGACTCATATGCAGAACGATTTCTGTTCGTTTTAAGTTGTAATGTTGCTCCTTACTTTCAGTTGAAAAATATATTTTTTTAACACTCTGTGCACTGCTATTATTACTACTACTGCTACTACTACTACTACTGCTACTACTATTATTATTATTGTTATTATTATTATTACTATTATTATTAATGCTACTACTACTAGTACTACAAGAGCTGCTACTACTGCTTGCTGCTATTACTACTACTACGGCTACTACTACTACTACTAAGGCTAAGAATATTAAGCTGAACCTTTCAGGGGTATGTTTAGGGGCATGTTGAACTAACCAAAGGCACCAAGTGCATACTACTATTATTTTTTTTTTGGGGGGGGGGTTGAACTAAACAAAAAAGCACAACAAACAAATCTTTCAATTATTTCATTCTGTTGGAGATTTGGACTACTATGGCTCATTTACCGGGAAAAATATCCTTCTGAAATTTAGATGCATATTAAATGAAAGTTATTGTGGATTCCAAACTCCACCTAGATTAGTTACCCTTCCCTTTGTTTGCCGATATTGTAACAGTAAATTCTTTTTCTTTTTCAAGGTGATTAATGCAAACAAAAATAAAAATCTTTTTTTCCCATCCCCTATAAAACATAAAATAAAAAAAAAAACATGTTCGAAAAAAAAGGTGGATTGCATAGAATATGTATGAAATTCATGGAAAAACCATAACAAATCTTAGTGTTTGAGAAGAAAAGGGGAAATAGACCCAGATCCATCTTTTCCTGTCCCCCTTTCATTAGCATAGTACTTTTTTCGAATTTTGCAGTGTCAGAATACGTTAGTGTCTCTATCTAAATAACTGACAACTTATAGGAGGTTTTATCAACTTTATAATTTGCCATGCATCCAAACTAATACTTCTATCTGACCTTACCATATCCTCCATCTCATTTAACCTTTCTATAAAAGCCATAACACAAGCTAGACTCTTCATCTTTTTCTCTAGGCTTTTTTCAAGGTGTTGACGATTATCTTTCTTCATTCCTTGGGTATCCTAGCTAGAATTATAAATTGTTGGAATATTGGGAATCATGACGATGTTGAACGAACATCACCATCAGACTGTACTTTTACTTTGTTTTGACCAAACTGCTCGTATTTCTTACTCTTTTCTCTTTGGGAAAAAAAAATTAAAAATTACTGTTTTGAGGTTTATGTTCCCTCTGAAACATGTAATTTTGCGATGAGTATACAACTAAATCCTTTACTGAAGGGCAAGATATTTATACCGTTACATGCATTAATATCAAATCCGTTAATTCACCGAGTCAGAATTATATTATTGCTTCAAATTTTCTTTGAGATTAATATAAATTTGCTTAGAAAATTAGAAACTTTTGACAACTTTCAGCCAATTTTATCAATACATTTGAGCCGTTTCACAGCTTTGAGTGTTCTTTGTGGTTCTACCCGCTGTGATAAATACCTTGCTGACAAATCAGACTAATTCGGTAGATGGATGAAGCCGCATCTTAGCTATCGAATAATAGCAAAATATTTTCTTTAGCTTGACAATTAAAACTTGAGGACTGCAGAAAATAACATGCCAAATCTTGCACGAAGAACATTAACCTTAAATTATGGCTATCTATTTCTTAGTTCTCAATATAGAAGTTATTCTTATAGGATTAATAAATTGATAAATTAATAATTGTATGTCAACAAAATCTGGCCATTGTAAACAAATTCGGCTGATCACAGAAAATAACATTTATTCTTAACTATAAAAATAAACAACAATGCGATTGCATACCAACAAAACAAATCTGGAGCGAGGTAGAAAAATAGAGACAATAAATAACAGTTCCAAAAGCAACTCGACAAAAATGAGTATTAGCGATTACGCGAATAGCCCCTGACATTATCCTGGTTTTGATTGAAACTAAAAAATTATACACACGTAATACTGGAAACAATTTGCAAGGGTTAGAGGGGGAGGGCTTACCAAAACTAAAAAAATAGGCAAGTAACACGAAAAATATAGGAAAATACTTACAAAAACACAAGATTAAAATATAATGGAAGGAATAGGTCCAAAATTTCCCCCTCTCCAATCTGAGTATGTGCCTGTCGCATAACCGTTTCAATTAGACTAGAATAACTATCCAAAGATATGGATGCAATTAGAACAAACATCAGTTAATAAAAGGTGGAGCTCCTGACGCTTCTATATTTCTACTTAGATTTGTAGAAAAGTTCTTAAACAACAACATAGGCTATTTGATACCTTATACTTAACCTATTAATAAACACTTAATGTCAAAAATTTTTCTGTTAAGTTTAAGACAAGGAATGTATCCAAAGATTGTAAGGTAAAACTTAGACTCTCAACCACTCCCCCTCCCGAGAAAAGAATACAAAATGTATCTAAAGGTAAATCTGTGTTCATTAATTGCCAACACACTATTCAAACCTTACTTAAAGGATTGAGGTTCGAGTTAAACATGCTCAGCCTCAAATTAAAGATTATATTCTTATTTTCCGAAGCACTTTCATATTGAAAATATGTCGTAGATAAAATTTGAGTTTTGTGTTTCGACATAAAATTTTAACTAAATGCGTCTTGTAAAGAATATTCTATCACATCAGGTATAAAAATGTAAAAAAAAATGACAAAATATACATAAGTATTACAAATATGTACGACAGATTATGACATACTAGGCACACTGATTAAGTTCATTGTTGCCAAAATCACTTTACACCGTTGAAAAAAGAAGATTTCGCTAAAATATTTACAATATCCACAACAAAACAATGTTTATGAGATGCTAGGCACGTTCACTTGGTTCATGACCAGCCTACGTAGTGCATGAACAAAAAGTTGTCTCAAGAACAAGCACATTCGGTGACAATGACTTTCTTCCACTTTGTCACAGTCAACTTTGTCGGATCATTCTCATCTAAATGTAAAATTTCAAGGTGCTTTAATTTTGTGGGAGCACAGCAAGGTTTCGGAACAGACTTTTTACCCTTAGAATTCAACATAAATTGTAATAGTGCGTGATTATGGGCAGGATTATACCTTGCAGGACAGTTACCACCACAGAAAAAGGCATTGAACTCCAACGGTGCCAAAATGAACTCAAAGCCCTTCAACTCCCTAAATGACACCTTCATTGGATGTCTACAACAATTTTTGCCGTTTTTCTTACCTTTTTTGCAGTCTGTTCTTCTTTTACCTCGGTGGAGCTTAAATGCGTGGTCCATCTGTGAACGCTTAACCCGATTTGTTGTCAAGGACTCAACTGCTAAACGCACTGATTTTATTGAGCAATGACTGGTAAAAACTGAAAACGTTAGTTTGCTACCTAGCTCAGTGGTAGCCATGATGGATGTGTTGTATTGACTAGATGAAATAAGTTCTCGTTTCAATAAAATGTTCTGCCTGTCTACCTTTTGTATTATTCTGACTCTCTTAGGCTTTGTGTTGAGGGTCCAATTCTCAAAATTAATGTAAAGAACAATATCAGAGATCTTCCAGCTAAGAATTTTCGGTGGAATATCAAACTTGAGTGTCGTCTCTGAATAGTAATGCCTTCTTCTATGTACATTAGCTAAAAAAAGATATGCATTTATGATATGTTAAAAAACCTAAAATCCATAAACGTTACGCTAAAATTACCCCTTATGCTGTCACTTCTCACCTCAGTTTTCAGGTGTTTTTTGAAAAAGGCTGAAGTATTTGGACAGTGTGAATTCTGAATGCAATTCTTACTTCATAATATCAGAACAGTTTTAGTTACCACATTTTGCATCCAGGCCCATGGACACCGGGAGGGGGCAGGAGGGAATTGAACCTGTAAAGTAATTATAAGGAACCCAAGCAGAATAGGGAAAAACTGTGGAAAAACTGTGTGCTGCCCCATTGTTGGCTGCCTGTCAATAGACTTTGACCTTTAATAAGGAAAATATCAATTATAATTTGTGACGAGGAACCCCTTTCCAGCTTTCCATAAACGAGTTTTCTATATGATTTGGTTGGAATAACAAAAAAAATCAAATTCTTCATAGCAATGATTGGTAATTAAATAACGACCCTTGTCAATAACGAAAGTGTAAGTCCAACCATTGATAACATTAAACCAAAGAGTTAGCTTTTCATGGTGATCCTAAATATGTATTTGTTTATTCGTAATTAGTGCGGTTATTAGTACACAAGAAAGTTCATATTATTATAGAAAACAAAACGAAAACCACTTGATAAGGGGCAATTTCGGTAAAAAAAAAAAAAAAAAAAAAATATGCCGTCAACGTTTACTTACATTGCAAGAGTACCCAGTAGCTGATATATGAAGTCACTATGATCAGAAATGTTTCCCTGAACGGAATGCTGGGAATTTCTATATTTTCCTCCTGAACAGATACATTTTGTGTTTTAATATCATGTATTTATTTTTCTCCAGGAGTGATTGTTTTTATCTAGTGTCACTTTTGAAAAGCATTAATTTTTTGCAGTTATAGAGTATAAAGCTGTTCAATATATTGGATTTTCGCATTCAAAAATAAAATAAAAATACTGAATTAAAATTTTGTATTTGTTTTTTTTAATCTTATTTTTAATGTTTTACTTTGAACAAACTACTTTCATAATGTGTTACTATTTACAAACACTGGGTCTAAAGGCATTTAATATTTTGCTGTTTGATGACCAAGTTCAAAAACGATGTTATTACAAAATATCCATCCAACACTTCAGCATTGCTCAATAAGACTGAATGCTGGGAGTTTATTTCTTAGTTTTTGTAAGTAGGCTATTGTTTTGTATGTTTTCTGTAATTAATTACTTTTTTTATTTTTATATACTTTTACTTTAATTGACATACTTTTTCCACTGCCTATAGAAAAGCTTTTGTCTCTTATCTTCATTAAACCAAAAAAATACAAGCTTTTTTCAACTGAAAGTAAGGAGCAACATTGAAACTTAAAACATACAGAAACCATTACGTATACTAGGGGAGTTACCCCCTCCTCGACACCTCACTCTTCAAGCTAAAGTTTTTCGGCATTAAAAAAAAAGTTAATTATGGTTCTAAATAAACGACCCTTGTGTTTCGTTTAAACTTTAGCGTACAGATCAAGGTGTTGATTTTCTCAGGCTTGTAGCTTTTGATGGGTAAGACTAAACTTAATGAAGCTTGTATATGTAGAATCAGTATAAAAAGCCGATTCTTTTGATATATCTACTGGTATCATTCTGTTTGTTATTGGTAAATTCTGTTTTTTAGAGTTTCGGTTACTATTGTGTCGGGTCGCTCCTTACTTATAGTTCTACCAGGAACTGTTTGATTACCAATCAAAATCCAAACAGAGATCATTGAAATATTGATCGTTTTTTCTGCACTACCCAAAGTATTGTATGCATAAAACTTTACAGTTTCATGAAATGTAATTTAACAAATAGAAAAGGTTTTTCAACTAAAGTAAGGAACAAGTTTTCGCATACAATACAAAGTATTGTATGCATAAAATCACAGTTTCATGAAATTTAATTTAACAAATAGAATAGGTTTTTCAACTAAAGTAAGGAACAACTTTAAACAACTTAAAACAAATTGAAATAACTCCGTATATAAGGGGGACTGTCCCCTTATCAATACCTTGCTCATTAAACAAAATATTCTTAGTGCTTTGAAAAATCATTTTTTTTCAATTACAAATTTTCTTACAAAATTTGGACAAAAGCCAAACTTAAGAGTAAAGAGTAAGGAGGAAACTGTCTCCTTTATATAAAGAATAATCTGCTCAAATAGGTTTCAAATCTGTCCCTTACTTTCAACTGAAAAGTATTTTTTTTATTTAGTTTTTTATTGTGTTCCAAATCATACCCAGAAATAATTTGAAGTATAGGTCCCTTAAATCCCTGGTTAGTTGCTTTTCAACCATCATAGTTTGCATAAAACGAGCAAGCTTGTGCATATAATTGTATTGATAAATTTTTTCATGAGAACGCCTACATTGTATTTTTTTTTTCTTTGAAAATTGACACCATGGGATTTTCTAGCCTGAAAAAAAATCTACATAGGCCAGGGGTTAAGGAAAGAAATCATTTAGAGCCTTAATTTTGGGGGTAAAATTGGATCTGACAAACAACTTTCAAGCAATCAATTTTATTGCCCAAAGGGAAAATAAATATATTCATGTCGGGTCTAAATAAAAGTATAAGTAAGAGTAACCCCAAATGAGCAGTGTATATTTTAGATGGATAAACGCTTAATAAAAAAAAAAAAAAATAAAAAATAAACAACAGAAAATAAGCAAACGAAGATTTGGCGATTTTGACATGTGAAAATTACTTACTCTTTGTTGGAAAAATGTTGACAGATATTAAGTCTCCGTCTTTGATATCTTCATTTTCGTCTTCCAATTGTCGGTCTTCATTAATTCGACTGAGATATACTTTATATGCTCGATCATATTCTTCAATTGAAACATTCATCTACAAAAAAGTTAGTTGGAAGAAGAGCAGATTTCAGTTGGGAAAAAGTAGAGTGCAATTCAAAACTATATGGTCAGAAAAAAGAACAAAATACAAACATGTTACATACAAATTCTGTTTTTACAAGGCTTGATTAATAGAAAAGACAAAACTACATACAGAAAAAGAATCAGACAAAATTGGTGAACGAACATGTAATTGATAGTGTTCCTTCGTCCTATCAATTTTTATATCCAAAGGAACTTTGGAAAAAAACCATTACAAGATTTATCTTTTTTAAAATATTTTCAGTGTAAGTAGTGACCAGTGACACAAAGCCACTGGAAAAAATAGCCAAAAGGAATTAAATGGTGTGTTGGGTAATATATTTAGCGCTATTTTTTCTTCAGGGGAATATTCAAAAAAATATATATTATTTTCCCAAAATTTCTTTCTTTTTAGTTTTTGTCCTAACACCTTAAACTGTAGATCCGGAAGAGCATGCAGTATATTATTTGTATACATTAGGGAGGGGAATATATAAATGAAAAACAGTCAGGAAAAAGCCTTCGTCTTTGTTTTAGCTGGATATAGTAAAGAACGAACCACAGTCACAACTAACGTCATCTTCTAGTTTCATTCATGAGCCTTTGCACAGTTCTCTATGATATCCAAGTACCCCGCTAGCAGTGGATAATGAGAATGAAGAGGCAAAATAACGATTTTCCTTGCTTTTCAAGTCAACCAATATTATACTTCTGTTTCAATCCGACGCCATTTTCTAATTTGAAAATATTTTTCGGAATTTACACAAATTTATTTTCGAAGTAGCGTTTTACTATTAAGATTAATCGAGATAATAGTTACCATTCTTGAATCAACAACAAATGGCAATTTTTCCTCACTTGGGATCTGTTTTGGGATTTGTTTGGGATTTGTTTTTTTAAGTTTTCGGTTACTATGGGCCGTGATTGTTCCTTTACTAGGTTGCAGCTTCCATTGAAACCAGAACCACTCCTAGGGCTGGTTGTGCCAGGGCAAAAATTAATTACAGCGCCCCCTTCCGACTCAAATATAAGCAAAAACAGCCGAATGCAAGTGAAAAATTGGAACAGACTGGGAAATCCCTCAGTTGAATCATTCCACCCCCCAAACCATGGTGTCTGGAGCAACTGCCCTGGTTGCCATCAACAACTATTGCCACGAAGAACAGCTGTGAGTGCAACCATGATGAGACCAACACAGTCGTGTTCTATGATGAGTATGGGGTAATCTGAATATTAAGGAGAGGCCTGTACTAAAATCTTCTCCATATGTTTTGCCGAGTTGAGGATTCTTAAACCAGTTCACATAAGGTTTAAGTTGATGGTATGTTATTTTAGTTCAGTACTACAGTTTAAATGTTTCAACATAATATACGGCAATATTTGCTATCGTTTGATAGCTTAGATTCGGTCTTATCCATCTAAATTGATTAGATTTTTAAAATTTCCTTTGTATTTGTTTTTCAGATTAAAACATAAATTGAAAATATCGCTTGTCGCAAAATCACATGCTTCTACAGACTTTGAACTATTTCAATAAACAATCGAACAGTTAAAAGCGTTTAAAAAAAGCAGAAATAAAACTACATGAGAAGGGAAGTTTTAGTTGAACAGAAACTAGCATGAATTCAAAGGTGTCAATGAAGGAGGAGGTATGTGCCTTCTGAATCCCCCTCTAGATATCCCACCTAGATTTTGAAAAATTCGTTTTTAGAGTATTTTGTTGAAAATGCCTTTTCTTTGGTAATTTCATGAAAAAAAAATTGAAGAAGACAAATTTGACTCTCCTAGATGTTAAAAATATATTTTACCTCTACCCCTAAATTGGCGCAATTTAACAACAGTGTGTGAATGAATAGCTGAAACCTAAAACGACCAAAAATCAAGATAAAATCAACTCAAACTTGAGAGCAACAGAAATCGCCACACATAAAAATCAGCTGAATCCCTCCCCCGGTAAACGATAGATTGTCGCTTGCTCTTTACCTAAAGCAAAATGTATTTTGAACAGTTTTTCTTTTCTCATTATAACATCTAAAAGTTATTACATCTCAAGCTTCTGTGATTTTTTTTATATATTTAAATTTTCTATTGTTGAATTTGAATTTTCTCTATTTATATATTTTCTACATATTTAAACATTCAACGGGGGCTCGCTAGTGTATCTTTTGATGAATATTTATCAATATCTTCCCTTTCAAATCCTTTCATTTCTAATAGTCCAGAAGGTTTTGACTCGACTTTCGAGCAGCAGAAAAGTTGTTGGCACCAAAATGTTCAGAAAAATTCGTTTAATAGCATATCCAAAATTGGTCGTGCAGAAATACCCCTTTTTCAAGAAAAAGAGGGGGAAAGGGAGGAAACCTCGAACCTAAATTTCAGTCTAGTTTTCTCGACAGTAAAAGGTTTTTTCCTATTAGTTCACGTCTGGGGAGACAGAAAATGGCATCAAAATCGAACAATTCCCTCATTTAGTACCCTATTTTCACCCCAAGCAAGGTCGGAGGGGGATCAAAAAACGGAATCTTATTTCAGGAAGTATTTGGTGGATTGAAAGGTCGTTTATTATTAGTTCATAGTCTGGGAAGATTGAAAATGACATTAGAATTGAAAAATTCCATGACTTAGTAACCCATTTCCACCCTAAGCGAGGTCAGAAGGGGTAAAAAATACCATATGTGTTATTATCATACTATAATACATAATTCAAACAAGATCTAAGAGCTCATATGGCACTTGTGACGAGGCAAGAAGAGCTAAGAGCCAAGAGCTCGTATGGTATGAGCTCTAACCAAATTCTAAGAATCAATAGATTGATTTAAAAGGAAAATCAGATGCTTAATGCCGGTCAGGATTTAAAATAAGAGCTCTGAGTCACGATGTTCTTCTAAATATCAAAATTCATTAAGGTCCGATCACCCACTCGTAAGTTATAAATACCTGATTTTTTCTAATTTTTCCTCTCCCTTTAGCCCCTCAGATGGTCGAATCTGGGAAAACGACTTTATCAAGTCGATCTGGGCAGCTCCCTGATACACCTACCAATTTTCATCGTCCTAGCACGTCCAGAAGCACCAAACTCACCAAATCACTGAACCCCCCCCCCAACTCACCCAAAGAGAGCAAATCCGGCACGGTAACGTCAATCACGTATCAAGGACATTTGCTTATTCTATCCACCAAGCTTCAGCCCGATTCCTCAACTTTAAGTGTTTTCAAAGATTTCCCCCTCCAACTCCCCCAATGTCAAAAGATCTGGCCGGGATTTGAAATAAAAGCTCCGAGACATGAATTCCTTCTAAACATCAAATTTCATTAAGATCCGATCACCTATTCGTAAGATAAAAATACCCCAATTTTTACGTTTTCCAATAATTCCGGTTTCCCCCTCCAACTCCCCTCAATGTCACAGGATCTGGTCGGAATTTAAAATTAGAGCTTTAAAAACAAGACAACATCAAATCAGACATCCTTCTAAACATCAAATTTCATTAAGATCTGGTCACCCTATCGTAAGTTAAAAATATCTCATTTTTCCAAATTACCCCCCTCCCCGACTCCACCAAAGAGAGCGGATCCGGTCCGGTTATGTTACTCATGTATCTTAGACAGGTTTTTATTCTTCCCATCCAGTTTCATCCTGATCTCTCCGCTTTAAGTATTTTCTAAGATTTCCCCCCCCCGCCCCAATGACGCTGGATCCGGTTGAGATTTAAAATGAGAGATCTGGGTTATGAGGTCCTTCTAAATATGAAGTTTCATGAAGATCTGATCACTCCTTCGTAAGTTAAAAATACGTCATTTTTCTAATTTTTCAGAATAGCCCCCCCCCCCCGCAGTAGAGCGGATCCGTTCCAATTATGTAAATCACGTATCTAAGACTTCTGTTTATTTTTACCACCAAGTTTCATCCCAATCCCTCCAATATAAGGGTTTTTCATAATTTTAGGTTTCTCCACCCCAAACTCCCCCCAGTGTCACCAGATCCAGTCGGGATTTAAAATAAGAGCTTTGAGACACGATATCCTACTAAATATCAAATTTCATTGATATCCGATCACCCGTTCGTAAGTTAAAAATACCTCATTTTTTCTAATTTTTAATAATTAACCCCCCCCCCCCAACTACCCCAAAGAGAGTGGATCGGTTCCGGTTATGTCAATCATGTATCTAGGACTTGTGCTTATTTTTCCCACCGAGTTTTATTTCGATCCGTCCACTCTAAGTGTTTTCCAAGATTTTAGGTTTTCCCCTCCCTGCTCCCCCTCAATGTCACCAGATCCCGTCGGGATTTAAAATAACTGCTCTAAGACACGATATCCTATCAAAAATCAAATTTCATTAAGATCTGATCAACCGTTCGTAAGTTAAAAATACTTCATTTTTTTATTTTGTCCGAATTAACGGGGCCCCCACTCCCCCCAGATGGTCAAATCGGGATGAAGACTATTTCTAATTTAATCTTGTCCGGTCCCTGATATGCCTGCCAAATTTCATCGTCCTAGCTTACCTGGAAGCGCCTAAAGTAGCAAAATCGGGACCGACAGACAGACCGACAGAATTTGCGATTACTTTATGTCACTTGGTTAATACCAAGTGCCATAAAAATATGTAATTGAAAGGTCGTTTCCTATTAATTTAAGTACGGGAATAATGAAAATGGTATCAGAATTGGAAAATTACATCACTCAGTACCTGATTTCCACCCTAAGTGAATTTACTATTAATTTAAGTTTGGGGAGACTGAAAATGAAAAAAAAATAATGTGTGGGTTTTAGTCCAGTCTATTTGCCAGTTTGTTTGCACGAGAAAAAATTACGTGACTTCAGAGGATAACTGATCTAAATACGCATAATGTTGCTACAATTCATTGAAACTTATCACGCCACCCAGGAAACAGTGAGCTCTCATATATATAATTAGTATTCGAGCTTCTTTATTATTCAGCCATACATGAAATCAGTAAAAATAAAATGACGTTGATTATTAAAAGAGAACAATGTGAACAATTGATATTAATGTGTTAAAAGAGCAAGGGTTCAGAGATAAAAATCTTACAGAATTATGTGTGTGCTATCAGATTATGCAAATGTCAATAAATATAATTATCGTTGCACGTTTTCATAGTGTAATTGTCATGTAGAAGCCGGTTTGCTACCATTTGCTGGCGACTTGATGAGTGTATCCGCGCTCTTTTTTCGTCACAACCTATGTCATCAAGAAATACATATAAGGTGATATATAGTAAAAGTAGTTACCTCTCTTATGCTAAATTATTATATTAAGGTTGGGAAACGCCAACCTAATCTTACCATCAAAATAAAGACAAGGTTTATTAAGTTTTTTGAATTACTTCCAATTAAGAACACCATTTGGGAGAAAGGTGGATGGGGATATCCCACAGTTTTGTAAAAAATGAAATAATAATAAATTAAAGACTCCTAGGCACAGCAAAGTTCAAACTGCTCATAACCGTGCGATCAAGAACGCGTTCACTAGGTGTAAATCAGAAGGTCTTCCCGTCTGAAGTACCTTCAAGGGATACATATATATATATATATATATATATATATATATATATATATATATATATATATATATATATATATATATATATATATATAAATAAAAACTCCAGACAGAGTCAAACATTTAAAATTGATAGAACTCTTGATTCCAAATAAGATCTGAAGCCCCATTAGGTTTTTTATTATTATTATTATTTCCCGTTGGCTTGGTCTTCTACCGACAGCTATAGTACATGATACCAGTTCGCCCCTTGCGATCAAGAATGCGTCCACTATGCGTATAGCAGAAGTTATCCCGCCACAAGTACCTTTAAGGAACTTTTTCTAGCTTTTTCTTAACATTTCCCATGGACTTGTTCTAGTACCGACGATTATAGTACATCATACCAGTTCACCTCCTGCGATCGAAACTTCGTCCACTAGGCGTACATCAGAAGCTTATCCAGTATGAAGTACTTTTAAGGGGCTTTCACGATTTTTTTCAACATTTCCCATGGACTCGGTCCGGTACCAACAACTATAGTATGTGATATCAGATCACCCCTTGCGATCGAGATTGCGTCCACTAGGCGTACGTCAGATGGTTATCCTGTCTGAAGTACCTTTAAGGGGGCTTTCAGTAATTTTTTTTAACATCTCCCGTAGAATTGGTGTGTTACCATCAAATTTAGTACATGATACCAGTTCACCCCCCTGCGATCAAGATTGTGTCCACTAGGCGTACATCAGAAGGTTATCCCGTCTTAAATACCTTTAAGGGACTTTATCCACTTTTTTAAGCATTTACCGTGGACTTATTCTAGTATTAATTAAAAAAAACTTTCTCCACAAAATACGTTTTTTCAAAAAGAGTGAAGAACCCTATTAAACCTAAACTGAACAAAAAAAGAATCAAATAATCTACCAAGCATACAACTACAAAAATCAGCATAAAGAAATTAAACCCAAAACGAACAGAAATTGCAATAAATAATGAAGTCAGTCTCAAAATTAGGAGAAATTAACATGAGTAGGGTTCAAAACCCCTATGCTTTCTAAAAGCCACAATATAATTTGCATTTTACAGAGAAAAGTTCAAATGCATGTGTATTGTCAGTTTAATATACAGATACTGGTATTAATCCTTAGAACCTTAGTTATTTTTTAATTTCTTAAAGTTATAAAAGTGTAGGAAAAAAAAAATCAGTAAAGTGTAAATTATATTCTGGCTTTTAGAAAGCATAGGGGGTTTTGAACCGTATTCAAGTTAATTTCTGCTTGTTTTGAGTGTTGTTGTCTCTAAATTTTTATTTGTAAATTGTTGTCTCCAAATTTGCATTGGACGTTTTAAGGGAAATGATGAGCATGGAGGAAGGGGGGAAGCTGGTTGCTCTCAAATCACTTTGACTCTTAAAAAGGTCACTATAACTTCAAATTTCAAACCAAATAAGCCCCACCTGAAGCTTATATGACAGCCCATTCCATAAAAACCTTATATGCCCTCATGGCATAAACTAAAACCCTATACCCGGGTTGTTGAGGGGTTGTTTCACCCCTTGAAACATTATTATATGTACTTTGAACTATTTTTAATCGCTATCTCATAATTTCAATCAGATGCGTTTGGTGAAAAGAGGGGTTGTTGGGTAGGGAGGGAGGGTGGCTAAATGCCCTCTGTCACTTTTGATGCCTAAAAAAGAACTAGAATTTCCAATTTCCAACCAAATGAGCCTCTGCTAAAGTCAAACAGCCATCCCTTCCCTAAGAACTTTAAATACTCGCGGCATAACTTACAATCCTCTCCCCTAGACTATAATGGCTTGCATCAGCCTCAAAAGCATTGTTACATGGTCTTTGGACTATTTTGAGTAAAAAGGACTGTCTTGAACTTTTTAATCGATACATTTAGGGGAAATTGATGGGGTTTTTTTTTGGGGGGGGGTATCTGTCTTCTCATCACTTTGACTCTTAAACAGGACACTAGAAATTCAGACTACCGATCCAATGAGTGCCTCCAAGGTACATAAGACCACACTTTCTATAAAAACCTTACATGTACCCGGGGCATAACTTACAACCCTTTTCCTGAGAGCTTTGGGGGTGGTAATGTCTTCCTGAAAGACATAACTTCCAGAATCTTCAACTACAATGAACAAAATTTTTATTGGAAGTCTTTGGGAAAATGATGAGCGTGGAGGGTTGTTGTTCTCACATCACTTTGACGCTTAGAAAGGGCACTATAACTTTCAATTTCAAATCAACGCGATCACCCATTCCATAAAAAACCTTATGTGCCCCAAGGACGAGAATTTCAACCCTATCCCCAGTGCACTGGGGGGGAGGGTTGCGTCAACCCTAGAGGCATTGTTTTAGTTCTTTGGACGATTTTGAGAAAAATCGCTATCCCACAATTTTAATCAGATTCGTTTGGTGAAGAGGGGTAGTCGGAAGATGGGGGAGGCCGACTGCCCTCCATCACTTTTGACTCTTAAAAGGGAGCTAGAATTCCAATTTACACTAAATGAGCCTCCTCTGAAATTTATGCAGCGATCCCTTTAATAAAAACCTTAAAAACCCCCGCGGCATAACTTACAAACCTTGCTTCTAGACTCTGGGGTTTGTTTCAAAACCAAAAGCCTTGTTATATGATATTTAGACTGTTTTGAGTAAAATGGCTGTCTCAGAATTTCTATTAGATGCATCTTGGGATAATCCGACTTGTATGTGTGGGGAGATGGGATAGCTGCACTCCAATCACAATGACTCTTAAGAAGAGCACTACAACTTCTGATTATCAATCCAATGAGTCCCCTCCGAAGTTTAAATGGCCACGCTTTCATTATAAACCTCATTTACCCCCTGGGCATATATCACTTCCCTTGCCCTAAGGGCTAGGGGGATTTTTTATCCTCAAAGACATAATTTCCGGACCTTTCAAATACGTTGAACAAAATAGCTATTTCAAAATTTTGATCGGAAGTGTTTGGGGAAGTGGGAGGGGTGCTAGTTGTCCTCCAATCACTTTTAACTATTAAAAATGGCACTAGCCCTCTCAATTTCCGATCGAATGTACCCTTTTTTGAAGTTTCTACGAAAACTACTACTACTACTACTACTAATAACTCACTGCAGCACCAAGCCACCTGAGGCCAACACAGCTACGCACGCTCCTCCTCCAACCTAATCTATTTAAAGCCTCCCTCTTTACACCCTCCCAGGAAGTTCCCATTTCCTTTAAATCCTTATTTATGACATCCTCCCAACCCAGACAAGGACGACCTGCTTTCCGTGTAGCCCCAGACGGTTGGCCAAAAAGGACAATCTTCGGTAATCTGTCATCCTTCATCCGTAGAACGTGGCCTAGCCATCTCAACCTTTCTTTCATTATAGCCCCAGAAAGCGGGATTGAACCACACTTTTCGTACAACCTACTGTTTGAAATACGGTCAGTCAGCCGGGTACCCAGAACAATCCGTAGGCAATTTCTCTGGAAAACATCTAGTAAATTTTCATCTGCTTTTTGGAGTGTCCATGCTTCAGAGCCATATTTGACCACTGTCATCACTGTAGCTTCCAATATTCTAATCTTGGTTTGTAGGCTTATCTTTCTATTCTTCCAAACTTTTTTTAACTGTGAAAAAACACCCTGAGCTTTAGCTATTCTACTTTTAACATCTTCACTGCTCCCACCATCTTTACTAATAATACTACCAAGGTAACTGAAGCTCCCAACCTGATCAATCTTTTCGTTACCTAAGGTCACCTGTTCATCTTCACTTATTCCTAGCCTTAGTGACTTAGTCTTCTTAACATTAATTTTCAAGCCTATTTTAGCACCCTGAACTCGTAAAACCTCTAAAAATTCATTCATTTTGCTCACACTTTCATCTAATATGCTTAAATCATCAGCATAATCTAAGTCCAGGAGCGTTCTTCCTCCCCATTTGATTCCATGGTCTCCAATTGCCTTTCCTGTGCTCCTTAAGACGAAGTCCATCAAAATGATCCATATAAAGGGGGATAGAACACAACCCTGCTTAACTCCTGATTTAATACAAAACCAGTTGCTAACCTCATTTCCTACCTTAACCGC
The DNA here is from genome assembly GCF_032884065.1 of Artemia franciscana. Taxonomy (NCBI): domain Eukaryota; kingdom Metazoa; phylum Arthropoda; class Branchiopoda; order Anostraca; family Artemiidae; genus Artemia; species Artemia franciscana. The sequence goes on from NW_027063627.1 coordinate 1,739,266, forward strand.
AGCAGTATTATTCTCGTACATAGCGCAAATCACTTTAATGTATTTTTCTGGTATACCATATAACGATAAGGCCTTTGTTAACGCTGTTCTATCAACAGAATCGAAAGCTTGCTCATAATCGATAAAACTAAGGACCAAAGGTGTTTGACAACGAAGGGACTTCTCAATTATTAACCTAAGAGTGAAAACATGGTCGACACATCCTCTACCTTTTCTAAAACCGCATTGTTCTTCCCTTAAAACTTTGTCTACAGCATGTCTCAGTCTAAAAAGTATCATATTACTCAGTAATTTGCTACCTACAGAGACCAGACTAATGCCTCGATTATTACGACATTCACTCTTGTCACCTTTCTTATACAGTGGTTTAATTAAGGTTTTCCTAAAATCATTGGGTACTTCCCCTTTGTCAAAAATCATGTTCATAATCTTCAGTAGCTTATTCCTAACCTCAGAGCCACCATATTTAAGGAACTCATTAATCATACTATCAGCACCTGGGGCCTTATTATTTTTTAATCCTTCTAGTACTGTCGCTAATTCTTCCTCACTAAACAAATCTTCCTTCACATCCAAGGTATCACAAACTTTTTCATTTTCATCTATATCTTTTCCTGCAACTGTATCTCGGTTTAGCACATTCTCAAAATGTTCCACCCATCTTTCTTTAACTTTTTCCTTATCACTAATTGTGGCCCCATTTCTATCTTTAACTGGGACTAGTCCGGATCGGCTACTCCCTTTCAATTTATTAACATGCCAGTATAACAGCTTCTATAAAAACCTTATATGCCCTCAGACCATAACTTGCAACCCTTGCTCTGAGGGCTATAGGGGGTTGTCATCCTCAAAGACATAATTTCGGATCTTTAAACTACGTTGAACAAAATGACAATCTCAAAATTTTGAGTGATTGTGTTTGGGGAAATTGTGGGCATGGGAGGGGTGTTAGTTGCCCTCGAATCACTTTTGACTAAAAGTGCCTGTCTGAACAAAAAATTAATAACACATTGTGACAACTTCGTTCGTTACTTAGGCAGCGCTATTGCGCTGCCTATAATTGACCACTATAGTACGCGATTCCAGTTCACCCCTTGCGATCGAGGACGCGTCCACTTGGAGTATGTCAGAAAGCTCTCCAGTCTGAAGTACCTTCAGGGGGCGTCTTTTGTTAATTTAATTTCAATACAATGGAGTCAAACTCCGAGTCAGAACCAGGAAAATTTAAGCTTAACAGTACTTTACCAATTAAATTCTACCACCTTTATCTCACCCTGCTATGGCCACTCAGCCCCAAGCCTCCGACCCCCTCCCCCCAAAAAAAATGAGAACTAAAAAGAATAAAATAATTCCTACACCACAAATCTGAAAAAAAAAAGTTTTTTGAAGTGAAAGAAAAAGCAACATTAAAACTTGAAAAAAAAAACAGAAATTATTTCGTATATAAGGGGAACTGTCCCCTCCTTTAATTCTCGATCGGTGCGCTAAAGTTTTCAAGGCTTTCAAATAGCCGTTCAACAATCATTTCGATCGCTTTAAAAACCACTAGAACTATTAATTTCTGTTCGAATAAGACCTCTCCTGGTCTTCTAGGATCTTCATTTTGGTGTGATCGTCCCTCGGAAAAAGAAAAAAACAAACAAAACAAAAACACGCATCTGTGATCTTTCTTCCGGGAAAAAAAAAATACAAAACTCCATATTTTAGTGGATGGGAGCTTGAAATATTCGAGGTTGGGTTCTCTAATTGCCACAGTAGGCAAATTTTCTAAGGCTCGTAGCGTTTGATGTGAAACGTTAGATTTGATGAACTTTATATGCCTTGAATCAAACAGTTCGTAGTAACAAACTGTTTAACCTGATTCAATATTAACCGAAACTCTAAAAAGCGGAATTTTGACACCAATATATACATCAAAAGAATCGGATTGCATTGGTAATTTTAAATATATAAGCTTCATCAAGTTTAGTCTTACCCATCAAAAGTTATGAGCTTGAGAAATTTTGCCTTATGTTTGAAAAAAAAGGGGATACATCCCCTAAAGGTCATAGTATCTTAATGAAAATCATACCATCAGACTCAGTGGATCAGAGAACCCTATTGAAAAGGTTTCAAGCTCTTATCTGCAAAAACGTGATTTTTTTTTTTTTTTTTTTTTTTTGCCAAAAGAAAGATCATGGATGCCTGTTTATTTGTTTCTTTTCCAGGGGTGATCGTATTGACTCACTTGTCCTAGAATGTCGCAAGAGGGCTCATTCTAAGGAAAACTAGAAGTTCTAGTGCCTTTTTTGATTGTCCAAAAAATTGGAAGGCAACTAGGCCCCCTCCTACGCTCATTTTTTTCCAAAGTCTCATGGGTCAAAATTTTGAGATAGCCATTTTTTACGTGGGAGGATCTTTCCATGGAGGAATTTATCGTGGGGGAAGAGAATTTCTATGAAGGGCGCGCTGTATTTTCCAAAATTACTTAAAAACAGTGAGAAATTAAATAAATAAACAATAGTTGTTTTCAACTGAAAGTAAGGAGTCACATCAAAACTTAAACGAACAGAAATTATTACGTATATGAGAGGGTTCGTACGTGGGAGGATCTTTCCATGGAAGAATCCATCATGGGGGAAGAAAAATGGAGGGTGACAAGCCCCCCTCCCCGTCCCTCGTTTCTCAAAATCGTCCGATCAAAACTTCGAGAAAGCCATTTAGCCAAAAAAAGCAAAAAGTAATAAGCAAATTTCGTTTTAATTCTTCATGTGCAATTAAATAAAAAAAACAAGTTTTTTCAACTGAAAGTAAGGAGTGACATCAAAACTTAAAACGCACAGAAATTACTTCGTATATGAAAGAGGCTGCTTCCTCATCAACGCCCCGCTCTTTACGCTAAAGTTTGACTCTTTCTCTCAATTCTTCTTTTTAAAACAGTAAAAAACTTTAGCGTAAAGAGCGGGGCGTTGATGAGGAAGCAGCCTCTTTCATATACGAAGTAATTTCTGTGCGTTTTAAGTTTTGATGTCACTCCTTACTTTCAGTTGAAAAAACTTGTTTTTTTTATTTAATTTCTGAACGTTTTTGAATCAATGCATGTTTTGATTTTGGCTCTCCGCAGAGGAATAATCAAAACGAAATTTGCATATTTTTTTTTTGGCTCAATGGCTTTCTCATAATTTTGATCGAATGATTTTGAGAAAAAAAGAGCGGGGGACGAAGCCTAGTTGCCCCCCGATTTTTTGGTTAATTAAAAAGGCAACTAGAACTTTTAATTTTATTTATTGGTAAAAGATTTACGTAACTTATAAATTAGCTTACGTAAAGAACTTTTGTATTCTCATGTTTTTATTACATATATGAGGGGATTCGCCCCATCGTCAGTACCTCGCTCTTTACACTAAAGCTTAAATTTTGTCCCAATTCATTAAGAATGACCCCCTGAATCACAAAAGCCGTAGAATAAGTAGTTGAAATTACCGAAAATACTTTAGCGTAAAGAGCGAGGTATTAGAAGGAGGTGAGCCCCTCATATGGGTAATAATTTCCGTTTGTTTTAAGTTTTATTGCTGTTCCTTACTTCCAGCTGAAAAAGCTTTTTCACTTTTATTTTTTAATTGTTTTTTTTTTAATAATGCTAGTAAATCCTGCTCTCCCTTCATGGAAATTTTCTTCTCCCATTACAAATTCTCGAAGGAAGTTCCCCAGCATATCCCCCTCTTCTCAACCCCTCCCCCAAACCAAAAAAATCCTCTTGAAAACGCCTGTATACTTCCCAATAACCATTACTATATGTAAGCACAGGTCAAAGTTTGTAACTTGTTGCCCCTCCCACGGGGACTGTGGGGGAGTAAGTCGTCCCCAAAGACATAGTTATAAGGTTTTTCGACTACGTTGAATAAAATGGCTATCTCAGAATTTTGATCCGTTGACTTTTGGAAAATAATTAGCGTGGGAGGGGGCCTAGGTGCCCTCCAATTTTTTTGGTCACTTAAAAAGGGCACTAGAACTTTTCATTTCCGTTAGAATGAGCCCTCTTGCAACATTCTAGGACAACTGGGTCGATACGATCACCCCTGGGGAAAAAAAAAAAAAACAAAAAAACAAAAAAACAAATAAACACGCATCCGTGATCTGCCTTCTGGCAAAAAATGCAAAATTCCACATTTTTGTAGATAGGAGCTTGAAACTTCTAAAGTAGGGTTCTCTGATACGCTGAATCTGATGGTGTGATTTTCGTTAAGATTCTATGACTTTTAGGGGGCGTTTCCCCCTATTTTCTAAAATAACGCAAATTTTCTCAGGCTCGTAACTTTTGATGGGTAAGACTAAACTTGATGAAACTTATATATTTAAAACCGGCATTAAAATGCGATTCTTTTGATGTAGCTATTGGTATCAAAATTCCATTTTTTAGAGTTTTGGTTACTATTGAGCCGGGTCGCTCCTTACTACAGTTCGTTACCACGAACTGTTTGATAGGGCAAAATCAAAACCTGCATTAATTCAAAGACATTCAGAAATTAAATACAAAAAAAGTTTTTTAGCGGAAAGTAAGGGGCGACATTAAAACTTAAAATGATGAGAAATTATTCTGTATATGAAAGGGACTGTCACCTCCTCAACGGCTCATTTTTTACGCTAAAGTTTGACTCTTTGTCACAGTTCTACTATTTAAAACAATAAAATACTTTAGCGTAAAGAGCAGGACGTTGAGGAGGGACAGCTTCTTTCATATACAGAATAATTTTTTTTCGTTTTAAGTTTTAATGTCACTCTTTACTTTCAGTTTAAAACAAACTTTTTTTTTTAGTTAATCAGCATAAGAATTCAATTCTTTTGATAGATCCAAAAATTTCAAAAGCTCAAAGACTAGAAAAATTCAGAATCTTTTCGTTTAAGAAATAATTGCAGATAGCTATATTGTGTTGTCATACCTATTTTAAATTTTGAATCACTTTTTTAGGTTTTGGTTTGGATATGAAACTCTTATTTTAATATTTTGTGGCAAATTTTAAATTTGTCGAATCAAATTCCATTTATTTAAACCACTCTGTCTCCATGAGCTAACAGAAGACTGGTGGTAGCATCTCTGACGGCAGAAAGAGACCTTGACACGAATCAAACAATTTTGCCAAGAGACAACGGAAGTAGCCTACGGATATTGGGGAAGCATAGGACAAGAGTTACTCTCAGGTGAGAGGGGGTGAACGAGACAAGAACGGAGGAGCAAAAAAATTAGAGTTAAGTTTGCAGATATAAAGTTGCACGTGCATGGACCAGACAGAGCGCAGCGCCTTGGTGTATACTCTTACAAAGTTAAAATAAATAAAAGTTCTTAAAGAAGCCTAAGATCCATAGCACTTGAATCAATAATTTGGACCTAGGAAAAGCTTATGTCTATGGCGCATCATATGCAAAGAAACGTTATAGCTTAATTAATATTCTAGGAGTGTATGCTTAGTACCTCCTGGCCCTATGTTTGCAAGCTTACATGTAAGACAAGGCCGTACCAAGGTAGGTTAGGGAGGATTGAATAACCTCACACGAAACGCTAGACTCATTAAAACGTAATACAAATGCATAAAAACACATTTGATGTTTTTTTTCTTTCTGTTAAACCCTCTGAAAAAAACATCCTTCCCGTCCGAACAAAAATTCTGGATGCGGTCTTTATGTAAGTATCCTTTAAATTTTACTTAGAGGATTAAGAACCAGAATATGTTCCACTCGCATAAATAACAAATAACTGAAGTAAAACATAAAAAATAAAGGTGGACATGATAGTTCAGAGAGAACAGAGGAAAACTTAAAGGGGTTGTAACTTAACATCAGTAATCCAAAGTTTACGTACCAAGCATTTTATTTGCAGATCTTTCTTCAGAGGTCCGGAATAACAAACTGGCAAGGTCACACTTCTGTTATCTTAATGTTCTTTAGTAAGTTTCCAGGGTTTTTAAATCTTAGGAAATATTAAAAAAAACACACACAATTTCATACCGGAAAGTAAATTGATCATGGTTTTACGATGCTAATTCGTTTTAATTTTGGTGCAGGAATCTATTTTAGAAGGGAAACTCAGCAATAAATAAAAGGAATCATTTTAATAGTTAAATATTTTTAATATATTATGTCTTTGATATCTGACTAAATAATTATAACAAGTTCAGGAACAAACAATAAAAAAAAGTAAGTGTTTGATAGGTATTCCTTATTTATATATTCTGCCTTTAATATCAGACTAAATAAAATAAACCCATTTCCCGTACGAAAATGGGAAGTTTTAATAGTTGCCTTGAAATTGAGGTCGTAGCCACTTTTTAAATACCGATCATTTTTTTTTTTTATGTTAAGATAAAACCACAGTACCTTGCTGACATCTGGCGTCCGTCTCAAATTCAAGCCATTGAGTAAGTTTTGACGGAAAAGTTCAACTTCTTCTTCAGTTGGTGCATAATACACGCTTGAATCCATTGCTGAATCAAGAGGTAAAGATACGACAAACTGTACAGAAATTAGTAGACACACAATTGAAACAATTCCAAATGCTGTTGTATAGAAGGCCATTACCGGCAATCACAAAGCGATTATTGATAAATAAAAAATCTGAAAAGGAGAAAGATCGTTTGAGAATGATGCTTTCAGACGTCAAAATTGAAATGTCATCAACTTCAAACACCTCCGTGGTTTTACCCGCTACTTAAATATCCTAAAATATAATCGTGATGTTTCTTTAGATATGCTGTCACTCATTCTGAATGAGAACTTTGATTTACTCAATTGCGAATATGAAAAGGAAAGGTAAATGTAAAGAGGTTTCGTTTTTATTTTTCTGGGCAACTATTTATTTTAATCTGTTCAACTAGAAAAATATTCTCTGAAGTCCTATTTAAAGAAAAATTTCCAGGATTTATTGACATAATGACTAAAACTCCGTATTTCAAGTGTTTATCACCGTCTATTATAGAGCCATTATACTCGTTTCAATGATCCAAGTTGGGGAAAGTGAGGAGGGCTCTGAGCCGTTGGTCTATTGATAAGACCAGTGTGTATTAGAACAGTTATGTCCCCCCACACGTCTTTTCTGAAGCTCCTTTGTATAGTAGCCCCTTAGTCACGTCTATGAATATACAGTTCAATAAAAACACGGAAAAAATTAAATAGAAAAATAAGAATTGGCTGTCATCTAGTTTAACTAAAAGTATGATCGGGATTTGTTTTAGTTTGCAAGCGTACACGCAGGACTCTGTGAAAAGAAGTTGGCAGAAAATAAATTAAGCATTGCGTCCTCTGCTTCGCAGGGGCACATATGTGGAGTGAAGCGGAGGGATTCCAGTTACCCCTGCTTCCTCAACCCCAAAAAGATCCTATGTGTATCTGATTAATTGTAATAGTGTTATATTTGAGAACTAGTTAAATATCAATAAAACGCAATAATAAAAATGTACACTTGGAAGATCAATGGAGGGGGGGGGGATTATAAACTTAATCCTGCGGGTCAACTTCAATTTCAAAGTACTTTTGTTCGAAGCTGGACAGTTTATTTTCTTGAACTTCCTATTAAAAGAGTACTATTTGTGGAGAAAACAGCTGAAGGCTACTGTCTTCATGTAATTATCTAGAAATGAACGACACCAAAAAGACACGTTACGAAAAAGACTGTTTGGTATCACGATACCTCTTGAAAAAACCAGCTCTATCTCGCAGGTATCTAGGCAGGATTGGCTTAGTCTCCTTCCACCAAATCTCAAGGTTTAATGCTCGTAATCAATAATTATTAACATGCTTGATACGATCCACTTGTCTTCTTCTTTGTTTTTCTTGGTCTAAGGGAAAGCCCCTCTCAAATAGACTCTTTCACATATATCTTCTGTTCCAGGGTAAATTTACAAAAAAGTTATCCGTGTCTACAAGACTGTATTCAAGGGGGGGGCTAAGGAGTTTGACCCCCCCACCCAAAAAAAATGTTTATTTGACTCGAAAAATGTAAGAAAATTGAATATAAACAAATTTTGGATGCGCTTAAAAATAAATTTATACCCCCCCCCCCTCCCCGAACAGAAAAATCCTGGATACGCTTTTGCATGTCCCTCTACAGACGAAGAAGGCTTGTCCCCTAGAAATATGCCTTAAAACAGCACTGACTATCCTTCTGATAAGTAGCAGCAATTCATATAATTCAGTAATAACTCAATAGCTAAAACTAACGGAGGCTAATTGGCTAAAAAAAAGCGCAAAAATCAGACAAAGTTCTTGAGGACTATGATATTTACAAGAAATATCCAACAACTTAGCATTTGGGGAGTAAAGACCAAATCCACTCTTTCATGTTCTGTCAGTTTTGGGATTGACAAAATTTCGTAAAGTAAATTGTTAATCAAGCATAGCTGCGACTCCAAGCCAAATCTCAAGAACTGACAGTCTAAATTTTTGATGATAGTTTGGCCTAGCTTATGATAAGCATTTTACGATATGTCTGACAAAACGCTCATTAAATCTCTGATACATTTGTTTACAGGCATACACGGAGAAATTAGTTCAATGGGGCGGGGTCAAATATGTCAAAATAAGTGATTTTTTAAGTATAAATTTGTTGGCTGAATTTGTGGGATAATCGAAAAAATCGCAAGATATCAAGGAGGATAGGCCTCTATAACCTCCCTTCTCTTAAAAAAAATCCCCTTAAAAAATTAATGACGGATCACGTAGTTGGGTAATCTGACTAGCTTCAGTTTAACACAATAGGGTTATTTCGTAGATAATCGTTTTAGATGACTTTTATCCTACAACCACCTTAAACTACAAACCACACTTACCACCATTGCTAAATACTCATTCCAGCTATGATTAACTTTCTTTTGACTTCAACTGGTTAGAACATAAAATTAACTAGCTCTATTAAGTAAGATTCACTAACCTTTATATTTTCATGATGTATCATTTTCTTGCGATGTAATTGGCCGAGCAGATCCGGCAAGAAAAATCTTAGACAAGCGCCTTGAACTAAGATGGAACAATGTTGCTGTAACAGGCCTTCTGAAAAAAACAACAAAAAAACATTTATATACCACGAGTATAAAACTAATCATATATATAATAATAATGATCATTCGCCATGTGTAATACGGTGGACCGGAGGAACATTTTGAATGAGAGAATAATTTTGTAACATATTGAAAAGTGTAATAAATATTTGTATTTGCGAGAAAAATTTTAATTTTCTGCAAGAGGAATCCTTTTCGCAATATGGGACGGGAGTTAAAGATGGAGAATCGGACCTTGAGAGAACTGAAATCTGAGTCCAAGGGGACAGTGAATTTAAATCCCCTTCTCTTATGTAGGATTTAAACGATTTAAACATTTTATCAGATGAAACTGATAAAATGGTCGAACTTAATAGTGAAGAAGAGGAAAATGGAAATCTATGCCTACTTGAAATTTAACCCTACAACAAAAACAAAAAAGGTTACTTATCTGTTATAGCGCCGACATTCAAGTTCTTATCCATTGACACACTGTAGAACCGGTTTCTTTCGTTAGTTTCTTTCAGCTTAGCGTGAGACAAGACAAAGACAAGGGACAGAATGTATGGGAAATATATAACTTCGGATATATACTTTTACATTAGGGGGAGGGAATTAAATATTTTGATAGTGTAAAGTTAAAAAACAATTCTTACTTCATAATATGCAGAATAATTTTACATAAACACATTTTGCATGCATACCCGCTATACTTTACCCTTTCGCCCTTATATACAAATATATAGCTCAAATTTGTTTCTAAAGTATTATATTTGCATCTTACTTAGGTATTACATAAAAAAAACTAGTTTTTCTAACCGAAAGTAAGGAGCGACATTAAAACTTAAAACGAACAGAAATTACTCCGTATATGAAATGGGTTGTCCCCTCCGCAATCCCTCGCTCTTTATGCTAAAGCTTTTAATTGTTTTAAAAAGCAGAATTGTGGTAAAGAGTCAAACTTTAGCGTAAAGAGCGAAGGATTGCGGAGGGGACAACCCATTTCATATACGGAGTAATTTCTGTTCGTTTTAAGTTTTAATGTCGCTCCTTACTTTCGGTTAGAAAAACTAGTTTTTTTTTATGTAATTTCTGAACGTTTTTGAATTAATGCATGTTTGATTTTGGCTCTCCACACATAAATTATTAAAATGAAATTTACATTTTAATCCCTTTTTTGGCTAAATGGCTTTCCCTTAGTTCTGATCAGACGATTTTGAGAAATATGGGATGGGGAAGGAGGCCTAGTTGCCATGCAATTTTTTGGTTACACAAAAAGGCAACTATAAATTTTTATTTTTAACATATTTTTTTATTAGTAAAAAATATACGTAACTTAAGAATTAACTTACGTAACAAACTTTTATATTCTTTAAATTTTTATTATGTATATGAGGGGGTTTGTACCCTCGTTAATACCTCGCTCTTTACATTAAATCGTAAGTTTTGTGCCAATTCTTTAAGAATGACCCCTGAATCAGAAAGGCCGTAGAATAAATAGTTGAAATTACTAAAAATACTATAGGATAAAGAGCGCGGTATTTATCTCCTCCTAAATACCTCGCTCTTTATGCTAAAGGTATTTTTAGAACCCCTCATATGCGTAATAATCTCTGTTCGTTTTAAGTTTCAATGGTACTCCTTACTTTCAATTGAAAGAATTTTTCCATGTTTATTTTTTCATTGTTTTTTTTTTATAGTAATTTTAGAAAATCCTGCGCCCTTTTCATTGAATTTCTGTTCCCCCATGACATATTTCTCCAAGGAAAGATCCTCCCACATAGCCCCCTCCCCTCAACCCCACCCCCAAAACCAAAAAAAAAATCCCCTGAAAACGACTGTACACTTCCCAATAACCATTATTATATGTAAACACTGGTCGAAGTTTGTAACTTGCAGCCCCTCCCCCAGGGACTGTGGGGGAGTAAGTCACTCCCAAAGACATAGGTATTATGGTATTTGACTATGCGGAACAAAATGGCTATCTCAAAATTTTGATCTGTTGACTTTGGAGAAAAAATGAGCGTGGGAGGGGTCCTAGGTGCCCTCCAATTTTTTTGGTCACTTAAAAAGGGCACTAGAACTTTTCATTTCCGTTAGAATGAGACCTCTTGCAAAATTCTAGGACCACATGGTCGATATGATGACCCCTGGGAAAAAAAAAACAAATAAACACGCACCCGTGATTTGTCTTCGGGCAAAAAATACGAGATTCCACATTTTTTTTAGATAGGAGCTTGAAAATTTTGCTATACGGTTCTCTGATGCGCTGAATGCGATGGTGTGATTTTCGTTAAGATTTTGTGACTTTTAGGGGTTGTTTTCCCCTATTTTCTAAAATAAGACAAATTTTCTCAGGCTCGTAACTTTTGATTACAAAGACCAAATTTGATGAAACTTCCGATTCTTTTGATGTATATTTTAGCATCAAAATTCCGTTATTTAGAGTTTCGTTTACTATTGAGCCGGGTCGCTCCTTACTACAGTTCGTCACCACGAACCACGAACTGTTTGAAAAGAAAATAATTGGGTATTTCGGGGCTTCTGACATTATTACTCCTTTGCGGAAGTTAGGCTCAAAATTGAAAAAGGATTATATTTTTTCTCTGGGCCCCTTCCACCTCTTAGTTTGTTTATTTTCCCGTTAGTTTTCACCTGTTTTCACTTTACAGTTGTGTTATCTCTAGCTCTAGCTAGTTCTTTCGCTAGTTGAGTTATGGTTGTGGTATATATGTTTTATCGCTCGTAGAGTTGTGTTATTTTCAAATTATACTCCATAATAGAGAGGCTCCGAACACCCAGCATTGTATATTAAGCTCTGAATTTGACGTTCTTTTCTAATGTGACCAGATTCGTAAATAGCGACGAAGACCACACTGCCTTTCCATAACAAACAAATACAACGTAGAGACAATAGGGAAAATTTCAAGACAGTGGAAATTATTTCTGTAGATATTTCGGCCCTATGTCCAAGGGCCGTTTGTTATGGAAAGGCAGTGTGGTCTTCGTCGCTATTTTCGTTTAGCTTATGGGGAGCAGTTGACCTATGATATCTTTTATTTTATTAGTCTAGGTAAAAAACATGCTAATATATATATATATATATATATATATATATATATATATATATATATATATATATATATATATATATATATATATATATATATATATAGTTTCTCTCTTATTCTTGTATTGTGCTGAAGACGGCCCTTGGACATAGGGCCGAAATATCTACAGAAATAATTTCCACTGTCTTGAAATTTTCCCTATTGTCTCTACGTTGTATTTGTTTGTTATGGAAAGGCAGTGTGGTCTTCGTCGCTATTTTCGTCCAGCTTATGAGGAGCAGTTGACCTATGATATCTTTTATTTTATTAGTCTAGGTAAAAAACATGCTAATATTATATATATATATATATATATATATATATATATATATATATATATATATATATATATATATATATATATATATATATATATAGTTTATCTCTTATTCTTGTATTGTTCTGAAGACGGCCCTTGGACATAGGGCCGAAATATCTACAGAAATAATTTCCACTGTCTTGAAATTTTCCCTATTGTCTCTACGTTGTATTTGTTTGACCAGATTCGTCCTGCACCCTGCACCCTTTTCATTGAATTTTTCTTCCCCCATGACATATTTCTTCAAGGAAAGATCCTCCCAAATAGCCCCCCCCCTCAACCCTGCCCCCAAAACCAAAAAATTCCCCTGAAAACGTCTGTACACTTCCCAATAACCATTATTATATGTAAACACTGGTCGAAGTTTGTAACTTGCAGCCCCTCCCCCAGGGACTTTGGGGAGTAAGTCATCCCCAAAGACATAGTTATTATGGTTTTCGACTATACTGAACAAAATGGCTATCTCAAAATTTTGATCCGTTGCCTTTGGGAGAAAAATGAGCGTGGTAGGGGGTTTAGATGCCCTCCAATGTTTTTGGTCACTTAAAAAGGGCACTAGAACTTTTCATTTCCGTTGCGACATTCTAGGACCACTTGGTCGATGCGATGACCCCTGGGGAAAATAAAAAAAACAAAACAAAAAAAAACAAATAAACACGCACCCGTGATTTGTCTTCTGGCAAAAAATACAAAATTCCACATTTTTGCAGATAGGAGCTTGAAACTTCTACAGTAGGGTTCTCTGATACGCTGAATCTGATGGTGTCATTTTCGTTAAGATCCTACAACTTTTAGTGGGTGTTTCCCCCTGTTTTCCTAAATAAGGCAAATTTTCTCAGGCTCGTAACTTTTGATTTGTAAGACTAAACATGATGAAACTTATATATTTAAAATCAGCATTAAAATGCGATTCTTTTGATGTAGCTATTGATATCAAGATTCAATTTTTACCACGAACTGTTTGATATATTTCATTAGGATTAACCTAACTTCACTTCTTTAGTGTCGGCGCTGTAGCAGATAAGTACCACGAAAACAATAGTAAGCAAATCGTTAGCAAGACTTCTCGAGTATTCTTTTATGTCACGGGAATATAGGAATAGCATAACATTTCTATCGTTATTTTCTTCAAGTTTTCTCAAAATGAGCAGAAATTGCGTACAGCAGTATCCCAGAGACATACATAGGGGAAGGACAAATCATGCATGTTGCTATTACAAAAAGAAGACATTGTATCAAATTTCTGCCTATCGCTTGAGTGAGACACCCTCTGTAAAGGTATGTTTTCATTGTCATAAAAAAAAATCAGCACAAAGTTATTCCCAGCAATTTATTTTGGAAATTAGCCAAAAATTGCTCCTAAGGCATGGTGGTGGATTTTTAAACAGTTTGTTGTAACGAACTATTATAAAGGAGCAGCTAACCGTAGTAGTAACCAAAACTGTAAAACAAGCATTTAGACAACAATATTTGCATCAAAAGGATTGTCTTTTGATGAGTACAAATATATGAAATTCAAAAAGCTTGAAGCGACCCATCATCAGCTACAAGCCTTTCGAAAAAGGTCGGATGTCGGAAAATATCCTAAACCAATAAAAATATTTGACATTTTGAGCACAATTTTGCGACACATTTGAAAAAGAGTTTAAATGTAAAATTTTTGGTGGATGGAGAGTAGGAATAGTATTCACACAAAGGGATTGCAAACCTGCACTGTGTTGACTAATTTCAAGTTACATCCTTGAATAGAGACGAATATTGTTTGACTATTCTATTAAGGGATTGTCTATGGAAAGTTTTGGATACCCGTTTGACTGAACGCCTGTCAGACAACAAGCTGGATAAAAAAAATGGTTCTATCAGACTTTTTAGGGCTATAATGAAAGAAAGGCTGAGATGAGTGGAACACGTTTTAAGGATGAAGTACGACATATAGCCAAAGGTTGCTCTTTTTGTCCATCTATTGGTGGCCAAACGAAAAGCAGACCGTGCTCGAACGGAGTAGGAAGAGGTCATAAGGAGGGATTTGAAGAAAATTGGAACTTTCTGGAAGGGTGTAAGGAGAGAGACTTTGAATAGATTGGAATGGAGAAGGAGCTCACGTAGCTGTGTTGGCCTCAGGTGGCTTGATGCTGCGGTGAGTTATTAGTAGTAATAGTTGTAGTAGTGTTTCATTTCAAGAATTTTTTTACATTATATTTTGTTATAACTGCTTGCTTGCATAAATAAATATATTTTCTTCTCATGTATTAAAAAGATTTTTTTTTTGTTTGCTTTAAAAATAAAATGGAAGATAGGTTGTCACGAATCAATGCAACCATATTTGTTTCCAGTAGGGGTTCCCTTGGTTCTGAAGCAATAACTGATGCGTTTTCATGGCCTGAAATCTTAAACTGACCAGTATAAAGAAGGAATACTTTGCAAAAAGAATACAAACATCTATACTTTTCATCAAAAATTTATTTCCTAAAAAAACTTCCCTTATTTCCCCAAAGTCAAAATCCACAGTTTTCTTAACCACTTGGTTCAATTTTCCCTAAAAGTACAGCTTGGTCCCTCAAGCCGTAAGTTTTTCACATTAGCTATACTTGAGATATTTGAGACACTTCTTATCAATAACTTTTATGCACACAGTCTTTGTTGGTATAGCTCAAATGCTCAAGAGTCAGGCTAAGAGTCCTCTTAGCCGTCCTTGAGATGACTCAGATACGCGATTTTGGCAATTTTTCTAGGGATATACATGTTCCAGAAATATTACAGCTTACCATAAACAGCGTCTTTTACACACACATTTAAGCTTTAGCTTATTGCTTTTAAAAGTTCCTGATATATGGCAGATATGCCACAGCCCGAATGAACCTAGTGTCTTTTTATTTAGTTCAAACTCCCTCCCTTCCCAATATTTTCTAAATGGTTCAACTTAATGCCCATACCTTTTCCTGATGTGTTGTTGATATACCATTTAAAACATATGTATGTAAGTAGTGTCTTTGATTCAGTTCGAACGTGCATTTCAACATTCCCTCAAAGTAAAGCTTTGTAACTGGCGTTTGGCGGTTGCCAAAAAAAATTGCAAGTCCTTAGCAATTCTCACAATATTGCAGATATTGCCTAGCTTATGGGGAGCAGTTGACCTATGATATCTTTTATTTTATTAGTCTAGGTAAAAAACATGCTAATATTATATATATATATATATATATATATATATATATATATATATATATATATATATATATATATATATATATATATATATATATATATATATATATATATATAGTTTATCTCTTATTCTTGTATTGTTCTGAAGACGGCCCTTGGACATAGGGCCGAAATATCTACAGAAATAATTTCCACTGTCTTGAAATTTTCCCTATTGTCTCTACGTTGTATTTGTTTGACCAGATTCGTCCTGCACCCTGCACCCTTTTCATTGAATTTTTCTTCCCCCATGACATATTTCTTCAAGGAAAGATCCTCCCAAATAGCCCCCCCCCCTCAACCCTGCCCCCAAAACCAAAAAATTCCCCTGAAAACGTCTGTACACTTCCCAATAACCATTATTATATGTAAACACTGGTCGAAGTTTGTAACTTGCAGCCCCTCCCCCAGGGACTTTGGGGAGTAAGTCATCCCCAAAGACATAGTTATTATGGTTTTCGACTATACTGAACAAAATGGCTATCTCAAAATTTTGATCCGTTGACTTTGGGAGAAAAATGAGCGTGGGAGGGGGTTTAGATGCCCTCCAATGTTTTTGGTCACTTAAAAAGGGCACTAGAACTTTTCATTTCCGTTGCGACATTCTAGGACCACTTGGTCGATGCGATGACCCCTGGGGAAAATAAAAAAAAAACAAAAAAAAACAAATAAACACGCACCCGTGATTTGTCTTCTGGCAAAAAATACAAAATTCCACATTTTTGCAGATAGGAGCTTGAAACTTCTACAGTAGGGTTCTCTGATACGCTGAATCTGATGGTGTCATTTTCGTTAAGATCCTACAACTTTTAGTGGGTGTTTCCCAGTGTTTTCCTAAATAAGGCAAATTTTCTCAGGCTCGTAACTTTTGATTTGTAAGACTAAACATGATGAAACTTATATATTTAAAATCAGCATTAAAATGCGATTCTTTTGATGTAGCTATTGATATCAAGATTCAATTTTTACCACGAACTGTTTGATATATTTCATTAGGATTAACCTAACTTCACTTCTTGAGTGTCGGCGCTGTAGCAGATAAGTACCACGAAAACAATAGTAAGCAAATCGTTAGCAAGACTTCTCGAGTATTCTTTTATGTCACGGGAATATAGGAATAGCATAACATTTCTATCGTTATTTTCTTCAAGTTTTCTCAAAATGAGCAGAAATTGCGTACAGCAGTATCCCAGAGACATACATAGGGGAAGGACAAATCATGCATGTTGCTATTACAAAAAGAAGACATTGTATCAAATTTCTGCCTATCGCTTGAGTGAGACACCCTCTGTAAAGGTATGTTTTCATTGTCATAAAAAAAAAATCAGCACAAAGTTATTCCCAGCAATTTATTTTGGAAATTAGCCAAAAATTGCTCCTAAGGCATGGTGGTGGATTTTTAAACAGTTTGTTGTAACGAACTATTATAAAGGAGCAGCTAACCGTAGTAGTAACCAAAACTGTAAAACAAGCATTTAGACAACAATATTTGCATCAAAAGGATTGTCTTTTGATGAGTACAAATATATGAAATTCAAAAAGCTTGAAGCGACCCATCATCAGCTACAAGCCTTTCGAAAAAGGTCGGATGTCGGAAAATATCCTAAACCAATAAAAATGTTTGACATTTTGAGCACAATTTTGCGACACATTTGAAAAAGAGTTTAAATGTAAAATTTTTGGTGGATGGAGAGTAGGAATAGTATTCACACAAAGGGATTGCAAACCTGCACTGTGTTGACTAATTTCAAGTTACATCCTTGAATAGAGACGAATATTGTTTGACTATTCTATTAAGGGATTGTCTATGGAAAGTTTTGGATACCCGTTTGACTGAACGCCTGTCAGACAACAAGCTGGATAAAAAAAATGGTTCTATCAGACTTTTTAGGGCTATAATGAAAGAAAGGCTGAGATGAGTGGAACACGTTTTAAGGATGAAGTACGAC
Organism: Artemia franciscana; assembly: GCF_032884065.1. Taxonomy (NCBI): domain Eukaryota; kingdom Metazoa; phylum Arthropoda; class Branchiopoda; order Anostraca; family Artemiidae; genus Artemia; species Artemia franciscana. Next base: position 1,756,853 of record NW_027063627.1, read on the forward strand.
ATATAGCCAAAGGTTGCTCTTTTTGTCCATCTATTGGTGGCCAAACGAAAAGCAGACCGTGCTCGAACGGAGTAGGAAGAGGTCATAAGGAGGGATTTGAAGAAAATTGGAACTTTCTGGAAGGGTGTAAGGAGAGAGACTTTGAATAGATTGGAATGGAGAAGGAGCTCACGTAGCTGTGTTGGCCTCAGGTGGCTTGATGCTGCGGTGAGTTATTAGTAGTAATAGTTGTAGTAGTGTTTCATTTCAAGAATTTTTTTACATTATATTTTGTTATAACTGCTTGCTTGCATAAATAAATATATTTTCTTCTCATGTATTAAAAAGATTTTTTTTGTTTGCTTTAAAAATAAAATGGAAGATAGGTTGTCACGAATCAATGCAACCATATTTGTTTCCAGTAGGGGTTCCCTTGGTTCTGAAGCAATAACTGATGCGTTTTCATGGCCTGAAATCTTAAACTGACCAGTATAAAGAAGGAATACTTTGCAAAAAGAATACAAACATCTATACTTTTCATCAAAAATTTATTTCCTAAAAAAACTTCCCTTATTTCCCCAAAGTCAAAATCCACAGTTTTCTTAACCACTTGGTTCAATTTTCCCTAAAAGTACAGCTGGGTCCCTCAAGCCGTAAGTTTTTCACCTTAGCTATACTTGAGATATTTGAGACACTTCTTATCAATAACTTTTATGCACACAGTCTTTGTTGGTATAGCTCAAATGCTCAAGAGTCAGGCTAAGAGTCCTCTTAGCCGTCCTTGAGATGACTCAGATACGCGATTTTGGCAATTTTTCTAGGGATATACATGTTCCAGAAATATTACAGCTTACCATAAACAGCGTCTTTTACACACACATTTAAGCTTTAGCTTATTGCTTTTAAAAGTTCCTGATATATGGCAGATATGCCACAGCCCGAATGAACCTAGTGTCTTTTTATTTAGTTCAAAATCCCTCCCTTCCCAATATTTTCTAAATGGTTCAACTTAATGCCCATACCTTTTCCTGATGTGTTGTTGATATACCATTTAAAACATATGTATGTAAGTAGTGTCTTTGATTCAGTTCGAACGTGCATTTCAACATTCCCTCAAAGTAAAGCTTTGTAACTGGCGTTTGTCAAAAAAAATTGCAAGTCCTTAGCAATTCTCACAATATTGCAGATATTGCCCTCCTGCTACATTGCTGACATGACATTTCAATAACCTGGGTGCAAATAGAGTTTTCTTTGATAAACTTTAACATCCCCCTCAAATTCCCCGAACGTTCAAATTAATATCTTTAACTCTTCCGAAAATTTTGTGGAAGCGCCATTTTGACAACCTGGATATAAATAGCGTCTTTTAGTTTAGTTCAACATCCCCCTTATTATTCTTGACTTAAGTCCCATCCGGCCTTGGTGGTCGTGTCGGGGCCTCTCTCTTCACGAGCAACTGTATTTGTCCCCTATACTGCTCTCTGTTTTGTGCCAATCTTAGAAGATCAAGGAGGTTGCAGTCGGAGTTCTCCTTCCAGCGCTTCGGAGGCTGACCGCTGGGCAAGAACCCTGGATGCAACCTTTGAAGGCAATTTTCGATAGTTGGTCGTTGCACATGCGCTGGACGTGGCAAAGCCACCTGAATTGTTGGATATGAACCCTGTTCAGGATGGTTTTGTCATACTGCAGTCTTTTGAGTAGGTCGGCAATTGAGACTTAATCTACGTATGTTATGCCAGCAATTCGACACAACATCTTTATCTCAAACGTGGCGAGTTGCCTGGAGTCATCTACTCTGACTGTCCATGTTTGAAAACCGTAAATAGCTATAGAATAATAATGGAGCAGAATAGTTTAAGTTTTAGCTTCACGGAGATTGTATTTTGCTTCCATATTGGCATCAGAGTTATGAAGATGGCGCTACACAGAGCGAGGCGTCTTTTGATATCCACTGAGTGATTATTGTCGCTTGTGATCTGGCTCCCCAAATATGTGAAGCTGTCTACCTATTCTACTTCCATTCCATTAAGCTTTACTTTTGGTGGGGTTGGGCTATTGAACCTTGACAAGCGCATGGCTTTCGTTTTATCCTCGTAAATTTTCATTCCTTTGGTTTGGAGTTCAGCGACGGATCCAGTGAGCATGTCGATGTCGTCTGCGTATGCCAGATTGTCGATTACTATCCCTTCTATCATTGCCCTATTAGTTGCTTCAACATGCGACATTACAGAATGGAGAAAGATATTAAACATGTGAGATGAGAGGATGCATCCTTGCAAATTCACCAACAAAAGTTTGGAATTCTTCGGTAGTTCCCTCAACTATTTGTACTTGGCTTCTGAACCGATTGTACATGTTACGAATGAGTGATACAATATTTGATAGGACGCCATAATGCAGTAGTAAATGCCAAAGACCCTCTCTCCAAATTAAGTCGAAAGCTTTTTTTAAGTCAATGAAGAGTTGAAAGAGGTCTTGACCGTATTCAAGGTATTTTTCCATTACTTGACGGATAACAAAATATGGTCTATCGTCGAGCGGTACGCTCCAAAACCCACCTGATACTCAGGGATGATGTGACTGGTTAGTGCTTTTATTCTGTCCAGTAGCATCATGGTCAACACTCGACCATGGAATTATGATAACAGTACACAACGTTTTTGGGAAATATTCCCTACGCCATGCAGCTGAGGCAATTCTGTGGTAGAGGTCTGTTACGACTTCCGAGTCGACTTTCAGGAGTTCTGCTTGCAATCCATCTGGTCCAGGCGATTTATTTGATATGAGGGACTTCAAGGCAGCTTTAACCTTTCTTGTGAGTGGTAAGGGGCTTGGTTCCAATGGGGAGATGGTTAAATTCCTAAGAGTGGCAGGGTTAGGATTGATTGGGGGGTTTATCGTTTCATAAAAATGTTGTTCCCACCTCTCTCTTATTCAATGTTGCGTTGTTGATGGGAGTCTGGTCCTTATCCAGGAGTACATTTGTTGGTGTAGTTTTTTGCCTCGATAGATCTCGTATTCTTTTCTACACGGCATTGGCCTCATCATTCCCTGAAGGTTTAAATTCAATACCCATAGCCGTTACTGATACATTGAAGACGCGCCAATATGGCCATCTGGATGCTTTCAGTGCATTTGATTTAGCTCAACATCCACCACAGCATTTCCTGAAAGTTTCAACCTAATACCTGCAATTTTGACAATCTTTCAGGGGATAAGCTTGTTCCACGGATATTACCGCTACCCACAATCAGTGACTTTTACCTGGACAATTCGCCTTCAGCTAGTTACCCTTAAATGTTCTTAATATATTGCAGTTATGTCATTTTGTCAACTTGGATGCACCTAATGTCTTTTGATTTAGTTTGAAATCCCTCTATCTCTAACATTTCCAAAATGGTTCGAAATAATATCTGTATTTGTTCCTGAAATACGACAGGATAGCCACTTGGACAAAGTGCAAGCACGTGGTGTCCTTTGATTTAGTTCAACATTCCCTCAAGATGAAGCTTAGCTCCCTTAGCCTCTCCCGAGATCTTGCAGATACGCAGTCATAATCATAGTAGATGTTATATTAGTAGCAGTATGGCCTAGTAATAGTAGTATTAGTAGCACTACTAGTAGGCACATACTGCCTTTCGGTCAGTTGAACATCCCCTCATCATGCTCTGGAAGTTTTAACTTAATACTCTAAGTCGTTCCTATGATATTGCTGATGCGTCCTTTTGACAGCGGGTATGCACATAATGTGTTTTGAAATGGTTCAACTTTCCCCGTGACATTTCCTGCAATTTCCACCAATATCCTCAGCTTTAGTAGTAGTCGCAACAGAAGTAGTAGTTATAGTAGCAGTAGGAGTAGTAGTGATAGTAGCAGTGTGCATGTATTGCCTTGTGGTCCATTGATCCCTCCCCTCATCATTCCATGGTAGTAGCAGTGTGCGTGGACTGCCTTGTGGTCCATTGATCACTCCCCTCATCATTCCCTGAAAGTTCCAACTTAATACCCTAAGTCACTCTTGGGATATACCCTTTTGACAATCTGCTTGCACATCGTGTGTTTTGATTTACTTCAACATTCCCTGAAAGCTTCTTATAAATGCCCATGGTCTATTGGGAAACCATGTGTCAAACGTTCACCCTTTTCCCAATAACTAGCAGTATATAAAAAATGGGTGTATTGTATAACTTACAGCCCTTGCCCCAAGGGATCTTGGGGGGGGGGGTATACCTTTTGACTATGCTAAACGCGGTTATCTAAACATTATTGACAAGATGTCTTTAGGAAAAAGGTGCATGGGTGAAAGACTGGTTGCCCTCCAATTACTTCTGACTCTTAAAAAGGGCACTAGAAGGTTCCATCTTAAATGGTGCGAGACTTTCTGAGTTTTCTACGACATCCCCTTCCCTACGAGCTCTTGGTGAAGAGAAAAAAAATATTATGCCCGCAGTACCTCTTTACTTGGGCAGTGCTATTGCACTGCCTATGAAACTACAGTTTTTGTCAAAAATTTAGACGAGATATCTCCCAATATTCTACGACAACTGAATCTGTGCGATAGACCCTGGGAATAAACAAAAATGAAAAGAAGGGACACATCACTGATTACCAAGTAAAAAAGCGATTTCCCTTGCTTCTCAAAATGGGAGACTGTAATTCTTTTAAATTAATTATGATATCATGTCCCTACTCGAAAGGTACATGTGTATAAACATTTTATAATATATATAAAGGTTTTTTTTCTCTTAATGTGGACAACATTTACAACTGATGGTAATGTTTAAAAGTTGTCTTGAACTTCAGAAAAGCGCATTTCGAAGTCCAGATATTTAAGTATTTCTACACCATTGTTTTCAATAACTTTCGATGGGGTGGGAGGAAGGTCATTTGGGCAAACATTTTTGGATAAAACCCATTTGACTCCTGTCTACAACTCTACTTAGGTTTGCACCTAACTCAAACACCGTTTAACTCAACCCCCACTCAATTAAACCCATGCCACTGAACCAGTTCAGTCCAACCCCCGTGTAAACAACTCAACTCTCCTTCAACTCAACCCCGTTTAACCCCATTGAAATCTTAGGGCAGGTTGGATTGAGCTAGGGTCGTGATTGAATTAAATGACAGTTGAGTAGCATGGGGTTGAAATGAATGGGGCTGGGTTCTATGGGGGTTGAGTTGAAGGGGAACTCTTTTTACAATGTCTTCTTTTTGTAATAGCTTCATGCATGATTTTTCCTTCCCCTATGTATGTCTCTGGGATACTGCTCATTTTGAGAAAACTTGAAGAAAATAACGATAGAAATGTTATGCTATTCCTATATTCCCGTGACATAAAAAATACTCGAGAAGTCTTTAAATTCAAAAAGCTCGAAGAAAATGTGCTTCAATAGTAACAATGAATACTTGTGCGCGGTACCTGAAAAATCACTATGCGGGTATCAACGTCGACTGATCGCCAAAGAGACAAAGCACTACCGAGTTCTCCCACAAGACTATCCATCATTAAAAGCATTGAGAATCTGTTGTGGGACTAAGAGATTTGATTGAAAAGACAATGAGATTTTACGTGCCTTTTGTTGGATAGCTTGTCAATGAAAGCGGGCAGCCCCACGGGAAACTCTCAAAAATGCAAAATAGCCCTAATGATATTTACTTGGAGCCAATTTACTACTACTAATACTACTAATTCATTGCAGCACCAAGCCAACCGAGACTCACATCGCTACGGGCGGTCTTCCTCCATTCAAATCTATTCAAATCCTCCCTCTTTACACTCTCCGAAGAAGTTCCCATTTCCCTTAAATCTTTCCTTGCAACATCCTCCCGCTCAATTCAGGAACGACCCGGTTTTCGTTTGACCGACAAGGACAAGGTTTGGGAATCTGTTATCCTTTATTCGTGGAACATGTCCTGGCCATCTCATCATTTCTCACATTATAGCCGTAGGAATCAGGATTGAACGACATTTTTTGCACAGCTTATTGTTGGAGATACAAACATCAGTGTCCTCCATTTTCAGAAGAGCCCACGCTTCAGAGCCATATTTGACCACAATCATCACTCTAGCTCTCAATATTCTAATCTTGGTCCAGAGATTTATCTTTATATTATTCCAAACTTTTTTAACTGTTAAGAAATACCCTGGACCTTTGCTATTCTACTTTTAACATTTTCACTGTACCCACCATTTTTACTAATAATAATACCTAGATATGTGAAGCAGTCCACTTGATCGATCTTCTCATTACCAAACATCACCTCTTCCCCTTCAATTATTCCGAGTCTTAACGACTTAGTCTTCTTGACATTAATTTTAAAACCTATTCTTCCATCCTTTCAATCTGAATTTTACCAAAAACAGGAAAAAAAGAAGTAAATTCTACAGACTTTAATTGAAAGGTTGCACAAATGCATAGTAAAACATAATATTTCAAATTTTGAATAAAAATCATCACAATACAAACTTTGAGACAGATAGCAAGCACTGGCAAGTCATAAAATAACACTCTCTATTTAAATAATATCACTGACCACAGTAAAAATAAATGGTTTCTCAAGGAGGACCATGTCTAAGTTTACAATGCATAATGCCCAGCCAAAGAGTGACAAGTTAACTTCTAAGAATCAATTCATCAGATCAGAATTTCTCCTTTTTTGCATTTATTTGTCTTTGTAGGGTGATAATAACTTAAGATTTCGAGCTTTAAAGCCAGCTTCAGAATTGCGAAAGATAATTGGCGTAATAGGGCATAATTGTGCAACTCTCAAGGAAAAAGTGGGTTTCTTTTTAATAAGATTTTTTTTCTGGAAAATAATTTTTCTAAGAGCTCGAAGCATTGAAAGATTTTGCGCTTTAGTGAAAGTCACACAATTATGTTTTATTCTAACTCACGGAACCGTTAAAACAACACATTTAATTATACAAATCGAGAGATTTTTCGAAAAAGAATAATATACTTTATTTGGGACACCCTACAAACGTCGCTTGAATGCAAAATTGGGTCCAGGTTTTTATAAAGCGTTTATTTTTTAGCCTGCTTTGAAAAACACTACAAGGGAAAACTTATACCTCAACTTCGTAAACAAAAAGTAAATTTTTCTGTTAGTTCTGCAGACAATGCTATGGAGCTAGGACTTGTTAATAAAAGAAAAAAAAAACGGAACACTTTATAACTTTGGGTTTATTCCAAATGAACTTTTAAGTCTGAAACTCCCCCCAACAATTTAAAAGGTTTCTCAATTAAAAGCCACATCAGATTAAGAGTGATCCATAATTCTAAAAATTATTTATTCATAACAACTAAGTCATGGGACTAAATATATTTTCCTCTTAGCTTATCATCATTCAACTCGTTGAGATATGAGCCGTTCACAAGGTAAACTGGCTTAACTCATTCCTAAAGTATTTTTCAGTTTAGTGTTAGAGGACTTGAGATTGGCTCAAAGCTTTGCATGTTTACATTGAAATCCTTTGATAATAAAGACTAATAACCGAAGATGATGTGATACTGATCATTTTTTTTTTTTGCCAATTTCACTTATTTCCCACTTAAATGTAGTTAAACTCATTCCACTACTTGAATATATAAGTAAGTGAAAAAATGTTTCCCGCCAAATGATTTGTACATTATAGTCAAATTCAGCATAAATGAATATTGTTCGTTACTTTTGTTCTCTCTTTGCTTAATATAGTGATTAGCAACTGAATGGCTCAGATATATGGACAGAATTGCACACATTTCAATACTTTCGACAAGAGTAGCGTCAATGCATGTAAACGAAGGGGGTGGGCTTGGGCTTTTCAGAATCTACGGGGAGGGAAAGCAATTTTCTTATTTTTTTCCATTTTGTGATGAAGCTACCCCCCTCCATAAAAATACTATCTTCAATGGATATAACAAATAAAGGCTATTTTCCAAGGGGAGAAGGACAAAGGAAAAGTGCAGCCCTCCCCTAATTGACGCCACTACTCAAAACCTTCTTTCAGCATTACATTTAAGAAATCATTGATACTCTTGGCAAATAGCCACTTAAAAATAGCAGCACTGAAAGTGAAACACTGATAGAAAATCAACTTCTAAAATATGGTACCATGACTTCTGTTTTAAGCAGCATTACTTGATAACTATCAGATTTGAAAAATTCTCTATGCTACCACAATATGTTGTTCAATATAGTGATATTCAATGAAGTAGGACTAGTCCATTGTCCGAAAGTCATCGCATTCTCCGCCACCATTTTCATCAACTTCCAGATCAGAATATGAAGACATGCCATTGGTGCAAACATTTGATTCATAATCCGTTTCAAGGTGATCTCGCCTTCTATAGAATAGTATATAAGCGTCTTTCGAGATTATATCATCTGACTTGACGGATTCAACCAAAGAGTCATCAAAAAGACGCCAGTCTAAAAATATATAAAAAATATACAATACAAAATATATCTTGTGTTATTATCTTGGACAGACTCATCAACCTAAGACAAGGCTCAAGCAACAAGTCTCATGTTTTCCAAATATATAATCTGTGTCTCACATCTTCAACTGTTTACATGATATAAAAAACAAGATTTTGAAGCTTTACAGAACTTTTTTTTATCTTATTACCCAAGTAAAGAAAAAGAAAAAAGAAAAGAACGAAAACAATCGCCTAAATATATTTTATTATATTGAAAATCTTCTCCCAAATTTAAATACGCTTTTTTATTTCGAACTAGATTGCATATCTATATATAGTTTTGACAACAAATACTTGTAACCTCCTCCATACTCACGGTTGAGCTTTAAACATAATTTTTGTTAAGCCAAATGCTTGCCAATACTTCCACAAAAGTTACTGAAGAGATATCTACCTAATACAATGTGTTTTATTGCTGCAATTTTAGTATATAGTTTTGATTTGAGTTCTGCAAAGACTTGAAAGGTAACTAAAGTTTTTCTTTACTTCACAATCTATAGACTTATCCTGAGGTGTTGGTTTTTTTTTTACTGATAAATCCACTTCTGGGAGTTAGTCAGCGTAATCTTTTTAAACTTGTAAACAGGTCTTACAGGAAAGGCCATCTATTTTATCAGTCCACCCACGTGAGAACACTGCTTATAAAGGGGGGCAAAATAGGTTTTTACAGGCACAAACAAAGACTGCGAAATTGTAATAGTGCCAGCTTCGTATGGAGTTTTTATTTCACGGAATAATAACATAATAGCCACAATATATTTGAAAAATTTCGAATATTAGAAGTATCTAATGGCACTTAAATAAAAAAGAAAACATCAACGAAGAGAAAAATAAAAGAAACTTCAAACAGTAATAACAAATACAATAACTTCTGAAAAAAAAGAATTGAACAAAAAACCTATAGAAGCAGACTTGCCCAATTGTGTCACAGGTGCACTATGCTAATCTATCCCCACTTCTACCTTGTGTTCAAGAACTAGTAAAGTTTACATTTTTCGCAGATGAGTCGACATAAGATCAGGCATGATGAATAAATAATTTGGATAAGGTTCGAAGACGATAGCGACAACGGTATTGGCCCAAATCATTCGGATCTTTCCAGCAACGAAGATGATTGATGCCTTTATTTCAAGAAGAGGACACCCAATTTGGCATTGAGTCAAGCTCAGCGGTTAGAAATATTACAACAAAAGAAATTACAGATCAGGAGATCCAGGAAACTGACCAAGCATAATCATTTTATCATTGTAAATTAAACAATCAGTTTACTTTTTTAGTTCTTTCCAGTAATGGTTAATATTATGGAGTTTTTTCTCTTAAGTCGATTTTTCAACAAACAGAAACCAGTGTTCGACAAACATATTGTTCATACTAAAGCTCAAATGACACTTGTGTGGCTTATATAGGTTGATTTTAAAATTTTAATTGATAGGCTAAGGTCACTTGGAGTCACAGGTAGTATTTTAAAGTGGTTTGAATCTTATTTGATAGGGAGGTCGATACGTGTATGTTTTGATGATGTTATATCTAATAAATTTTTTATAAGTTGTGGTGTTCCGCAAGGTTCTGTTTTGGGTCCCTTACTATATCTTGTATATGTAGATACTATGCGGTTTTATGTTCCGGGTGTTGTTAATACTTCTTTCGCTGATGACACGGTATTTTCAGCTGCTGCAAGAAATGCTGATGATCTTGTGGAGAAAATTAATCAAGCTTTAAGTCATCTTTTAATTTTTACAAAGATTAGCCGTTTATCAGTGAATGTTTTAAAAACTCATTTTATATTATTTAGTAGGAAAGGAAGTCCAGTTGATTTAAATGGAAAAATATTTCTTTGTAATAGGCCATTGAAACAAGTAGCTGTGGTGAGATACCTTGGTTTCCAGCTTGATCAAAATCTGAATTGGAAAGCACATGGTGATCAGGTGGCAGCTAGGGTATCTAGAGGGCTTGGATTGATTCGGCGTCTGAGAAATCAGTTACCTCATTCTGCCCTTTTAACTCTTTATCATTCTATTGTCATGCCTTATATTTCTTATGGTTGTGTGATATGGGCTGGTGGATTTTATACAAATTTTAAACGTGTTCAGGTTTTACAAAATAAAGTTATTAGACTACTAGGAAATTATGTCCATGGTGAAAATGATACAGTTAATTGCTATAGGAAACTTATGATCTTTAATGTTAGCCAACTTCATGATTATCAACTTGCTATATTTGTATTTCAGAGTATTTATGGTTTGTCCCCTGAAATTTTTCGTCAAATGTTTATAAGGAATTCTTCATACCACAGTTATGAGACTAGAAATATGGATGATTTGGTATATGAGTGTCGCAGCTCTCAGAGGGGAAGTTTTGGTCCCAAGTTTGCTGGACCAGTAGTGTGGAATTCTTTACCAATGAGTATAAGGTTATCTGAAAATGTTAGCCAGTTTAAGAGTAGACTGAAGAATCACCTTCTGAGTAGAAAATAAATAAATAATTTAAATTGGATGGCTTATTGATTTGTTTTTTTTAAGTGTTGTTGTTTTTTTTTTTTTTTTTTTTTTTTTTTTTTTCTTATTCTTTGTTTTCCTGTTGTTTTCTTGTTCCCAATTTTTTTGTTTCATTTTGTTTGTTTGTTTGTTTTTTTTTTTGTTTTTTTTTTTTTGTTTTTTGTTTGTTTTTTTTTTTGTTTTTTTTGTTAATGTTGTTGGTATTGGTGCTCATTAATGTTTATCAGCCACTACTAACAAGTCTCTGACTTTCTAAAGTGGCTGATGTGGTTTTTTTTTGTATATTGATGATATGTATAATAAAAGTGTCTCTCTCTCTCTCATATAGTTGATAGAGAGCACCTCTTTATTTGTAAACCTTGGTTAGCTTTATGATATTGTGATTGTTGTTGGTGTGATGATAAATACAAAAGAGACTACTCAACATTTGAATCATTTCAGTAAAGCGCAAATGGCACTGTGGCCATCAAAGGTTCAGATGGCGGTAGTCCTACACCTGTTTCTGGTAATTTATGTCTTTTTTTCACTGTGAATTGATTATTTATTTTAGTTTCTATTTCCTTAGAATTTATTTTCTGATCTGCAATCAGATCTCTTATTTTAATGTTTGACGTGATTATTAGTTTTATTTATTTATTAGAAGGTATGTTTTGTTCATTCTAAGTTTGAATTATAATATGACTTTATTTCTACTTTGTTTCTTAGGTCATAGTATAACTTTTACTTTTCTTTGAAAAATTTATTTCTTTGAATTTGTTTTTCTTCTTCTTTAAATCAATCTAAAAACAACCGAACCAGATCTTCATATTCTCCTTTTCCTACGAAAATAACACCGTCTATCATACATCCTTTTCAAGTGCTTCGGTCAAGTGTCTAGATTGGATGGATGGTTTTACCTTTTGCATGTTCTAACAACAGTTGTTTTTTTTTAAATAGATTAAACAAAAAAACAAGTTTTTTAAATGAAAGTAAGGAGCGACATTAAAACTTAAAACGAACAGAAATTACTCCGTATATGAAAGGGGCTTTTCCTCCTCAATGCCCTGCTCTTTACGCTAAAGTTTGACTCTTTCTCTTAACTCTACTTTTTAAAACAGTAAAGAACTTTAGCGTAAAGAGCGAGGTATTACGAGGAGGTAAGCCCCTTATATGCGTTATAATGTCTGTTCGTTTTCAATTTTAATGCTGCTCGTCACTTTCAGTAGAAAAAACTTTTCATATTTATTTTTTCATTGTCTTTTTAAATAATGCTAGAAAATCCTGCGCCCCCTCCATTGAAAGTCTCTTCCCCCATGAGAAGTTCCTCCATGGAAAGATCCTCCCACGTAGCCCCTCCCCTCCCTCAACTCCCCCCCAAACTAAAAAAATCCCCCTGAAAACGTCTGTACACTTCCCAGTAACCATTACTATATGTAAACACAGGTCAAAGTTTGTAACTTGCAGCCCCTCCCACGGGGACTACGGGGGAGTAAGTCGTCCCGAAAGACATAGTTATTAGGTTTTTCGACTATGGTGAATAAAATGGCTATCTCAGAATTTTGATCCGGTAACTTTGGGGAAAAATGAGCGTGGGAGGGGGCCTAGGTGCCCTCCAATTTTTTCGGTCACTTAAAAAGGGCACTAGAACTTTTAATTTCCGTTAGAAAGAGCCCTTTCGCGACATTCTAGGACCACTGAGTCGATACGATCACCCCTGGAAAAAAAATAAATAAAATAAACACGCATCCGTGATTTGTCTTCTGACAAAAAAAAATGTGAAATTCCACATTTTTGTAGATAGGGGCTTGAAACTTCTACAATAGGGTTCTCTGATACGCTGAATCTGATGGTGTGATTTTCGTTAAGATCGTATGACTTTTAGGGGGTGTTTCCCCCTATTTTCTAAAATAAGACAAATTTTCTCAGGCTCGTAACTTTTGATGGGTATAACTGATCTTGATGAAATTTATATATTTAAAATCGGCATTAAAATGCGATTCTTTTGATTTAACTATTGGTATCCAATAGTTCCAAAATTCCATTTTTTAGAGTTTTGGTTACTATTGAGCCGGGTTCTTCATTTTTCTTTCATTAATTTACTCAGATATAACAATTCCGAAAAAAAATTGTTCATAGTTAAAGAAAAAGATTATGCATCAGAAAACCAATATTAAAAGCAATGCCACCCCTCGTATTTTTCATAAAAAAAACTTATTATTCATTAATTGTCAAAGTACTTATTTGTCGGAGGTCCCGAGTCAATGCATATTAAACCTGTAGAAACAGTCATGGCGTAATAATTGTGTTGCGGAGCAACACTACTGCTTTCGTAGTTTTTTTTTTGTTTTTTTGTTGTTTTTTTTTTTTCACCGTGATCAGCGACCTGTAGCTCCGAAGTGGTAAGAGTTAAAAATTTGAGATTTTTCAGAGGGAACGGAAACGTGAAACAGAGTAAAAAAGTTCCAGAGAAGTTCCTAAAATTTCTAACAGTTTTCCATAAAAAAAAAATAAAACCGTTTTTTCTTAGAAACTCTGCGTTCGATGTTTGGCGTCAAGTTAAGACGACCCTAGCTTTGGAAATAAACTTGTTAGAAATACAGTTATGCTGAACTCATGTAGAACTTTCATTTGTCTCTTCGAGAACCGGAGTACAAAATTCCGTAGCTCTTACAGATTTCCCGGAAATAATTCCGGAAAAGTCCATCTCGTTCCGATTTTTTTTGGAATTTTCGATTTTGATGTTTCTTATATTTTTATCGAGTAGTGCTATGAAAAGTATGCAAGAAGAAGTGAAGTGTTCTATATACCAAGTTGCTTCGTTCTCCCAAGAAATAATTTCCGAAGTTTCGACGTTCTAGAGGTAACTTTTGTTCTGGACCAGCTAGAATTTTTTTTCCAACGCGGTTCGACAGGTCTCAATCTCCTAACAACTGGAGCTTACAATAGTTTCTCCGAAATAAAATTCCTTCTTTGGGTTTTTCTATTTGGAAGTTTTGTCATGCCCTCGGGGCAATTTAAATTTTTTTGTGAATTTGGTTTGTTTTATATTTTCCTAGTTTAGACCATCAAAAGTTAAGCAGAAAACTATAAAACGTTATTTCCGTATCTCTTTCAGATTTCCCGGAAATAATTCCCGAAATGTGCGTCTCGAAACATAATACTTCGAACTGGCGTCAAGTTAAGACGGCCCTAGTTTCGGAAGTAAACGTTTTAGAGATAAAATAATTATGAACTCATATAGAACTTTTATTGATGTTTTCGAGAACTGAAGCATGAAATTCCGTAGCTCTTACAGATTTCCCGGAAATAATTCGGAAAAGCCAATCTCGTTCCGATTTTTTGAAATTTTCGATTTTGATGTCTATTTTATTTTTATCCAGTAGTGCTATGAAAGTTATGCAAGAAGAAGGGAAGTGTTCTTTATACCAAGTTGCTTCGTTCTCTTGGAAATAATTTCCGAAGTTTCGACGTTCTAGAGGTAACTTCGGTTCTGGGCCAGCTAGAATTTTTTTTTCCAAAGCGGTTCGACAGATCTCGATCCCATAAGACTGGAACTTGCAATGGTTTTCCGGATATAAAATTCCTTCTGTAGGTTTTTTATTTAGAAGTGTTGTCATGTCCTCGGAGCAATTTAAAAATTTGAAATTTTTCTGAGAGACGGGAAACGTGAAATGGATTAAAAAGTTCCTCAGAAAGTGTGTAAAAATTCCTAATAGTTTTCCAGATAAAAAATAAAAACCGTTTTTTATCGCGTATCATTTCCAATACACTCCAGAAGTACCAGTACGAGTTGTCGGATCTCAATCAAACTTCACAGAAAGTAAGTCTGACGGGCCTAGTTATCCTTTTGGAGTTCAAACTTGACCTTATCTGTGGGCGGAGGGGGGTCCAGTTATATGATATCGACATTAGTTTAACCGCGGTATTTTAGTTGTTACCGTTATAACTCTAATGAATTGAATTAAGTGTGATTTTTGATGTCATGGCCATATATGAAGCTTTTAGCCAGTAAATCGAGGTTCGGTGAAAACGGCAGAATAAACTTCTTATTGGAAAGACTCAAGAATAATAAGCTGTTACTGAAATATTAGGAGTCCTTTTTACTACATACTCCTTCATTATGAATTTTTCACAGAAAAATATCTTCTGATGTTTGTTGCCAAGTAGTTTGCAATTATGCTATGCGTAGATAGTTATACCGACAGATAAATTGGCAACACGCAAGGTGCCTTGTTATTTTAGAATTCGAAATACGGTGACTCATGTACTGCGTCATTCTGAGTCATAGGAACCAATCAGCTTCTTCCTTTCGCAGGGATTTTCCAAATCACAAAATTGGTTCAAACAAGTTTGAAACGAAGCAATCTTAGTTGATTGTGAGACAGCTAGACAACTAGAAACGTTTAGATTATCTTTTGCAAAAACTGTGAAAACCTATCATCATAGAAAAGATGGGGCGCGTACGCCGGGATCATATAAAGAAAAAAGATGATATGTAGTGCAAACTGTGGTTTAATTCGTATCGTATTATTCTGTTGTACAGGACAAATTCTAAAAGTTAAATTTGGTTTCTAGTTTCAATTATTTAAAGAAATTCTGGTTTATCTTGAAATTGTAATTATCCATCCTATAAATATTCAGAATTGTCAACTGTGTTATTGTGTTATTCTCGTTTATTTCTGGACCAGCTAAACATTTTACCAAACTCAGTTTAGTAGGAGCTCGAAATAAAACCATATCAAAGATGCTTCAAGATAACAATCGAAGCCGCATTAGAAAAATGTCCTCTGAAGGACATAATGGAGACTGTTGCTCCGCAACTGTGTCCATAGGGCACACTTGCACGTGTTGCTCCGCAACTGTGCCCTAAGGAACAGGGCACAGTTGCTGCAACACTTCCCGTTGCACAGGCAACGGAGGTCTAGTTTTGTGTTCGAATTGCAACAATTTGATGTTAGAAATCAAAACAGGATGTGACACAGAGGCAAATTGTAAAAATGAATTCTGGGACTTCTGGATATTCCGCAACATTCTTCATTGTGGTTATTATTCATTTGACATATTACTTCATTATTTCCAGAATTTGTACGAATTCATAGAGAGTACTGCAAAGCGGTAAGGTAAAATATTTTCTCTGCTACAAAAAGAGCGCAAATTGTAACGCTCTCCCAGCCCAAGCAATTCTTTCTGCATGGTTGGAGACCAGCTATCCAGTGTTTCTGAAATTAAAAATTTTTTCACTTTTTGCATCCAGTTATTTCTTGTTAAATATAGCCATTTTCCACCGTCCTAATGACATCAAAATTTACAAGCAATTGCCTTTCCACAAACTAACAGAAAAGTATAAGCGAATGCACTAAAACAATCCGAGTAATTGTTGGGTAATTAGAACCATTACACAAAAAAGGATTAAGTAAAAAAGTAGGATTGGTTTCTACGCTATAAACATTAATAAAAAAAAAAACATGAAAGGTAATATCTCTCATTGGTTTCTAACAAATACATTCAGTGACAAGCTTGCCTAGTAAGCTAAGCTGAAATTTGTTTTTCAAGCCTAAGTTATTGATTTTTCCACCCAGATGTTTCAGACAATTATTTTTGACACTTCTTTTTCAACAAGCTAGCAGAAATTTGTTAGCAAACATGTTAATCAACAATTGGACGGTGAAAAAAAAAACCACAAAAAACAACCTGAATCTCAAATCAACTTCTGTAAAGTAAAATAACTTTTTTTCTTTTTATTAGAAATCAGACTACACGACCAAGTTTAAGTTATTTTGTTACGCTGATTACCAATAACTTAAAATTGTTATATTTGTAAGTTCTGCCACCAGCATCTAAAAATTTTGTTTATCACCATTATAACATAAAAATTCACTTTAGATAAAATTTTGAAAAAATTTCAGCCAGCATTTTTAAGACAAAATTTAGATTTTCCCCGTCTTAGTATCAAATTGACCGAACTGGCCTTACCAAAGACAGGCCTTATATTTCGGTTCAATTAACAATAAATAAAAAAAAAACAAGTTTTTTTAACTGAAAGTAAGGAGCGACTTTAAAACTTAATACAAACAGAAATTATTACTTCAATGAAAGGGACTGTCCCCTCTTTAACGCCCCGCTCTTTACGTTAAAGTTTGACTCTTTCTCACAACTCTAATTTTTGAAACAATAAAAAACTTTAGCTTAAAGAGGGGACGTTGAGGAAGGGACAGCTCCTTTCATAGACAGAATGATTTCTGTTCGTTTTAAGTTTTAATGTCGCCCCATACTTTCAGTTAAAAAAAAACTTACTTTTCTTTTAAATTTAATTCCTGAATGTTTCTGAATTTGAATTTGGCTCACAGTATAAGAATAATTAAAACAAAATTCGCATATTAATTCTATTTTTTAACTAATAATAACCAGTTGTTTAAGGATGACCCGTGAATCACAAAGACTGTTTAATTAAAATAATAACCTCTTGTAAAAGTTAAGAAAGAAAAATTAGCGTAAGAGCGAGCTATTGACGAGAGGCAACCCCCCTCATATACATAATATTTTCTGTTTGTTTTAAGTTTTAATGTTGCTTCTTACTTTCAGTTGAAAAATAACTTGTTTTTATTTAATTGCTGATCGTTTTTTAAATAATGTCGGGAAAACCAGCTCCTCCTCCATGGATAATTCCCTTCCCCCACGATAAATTTCTCCATGGAAAGATTCTCCCACGTAACTTAAATTAGTGATATTTGCGGGACTAATTTTGTAAGCAACAGAACGGCTAAAGAGGTCGAAACTATTTTTATGAAAATAAAAGTCACAAGTTGAGCTATTCTCAAACGACTGAAATGAATGAAAGAAAAGACCTTTAAAAGATATACGTAATATTTTATGTTCTTTTTCAATTTAAAGTTATTCCTTACTTTCAGTTGCAAAAAAACTTTTGCAATTCTTTTTTTTTTAATTTAATAATAACCAGAAGCCAGAGACATACAATATCTTTGGTTTATTATCACATAAAAATCATAGTTATAAAGCTGCTTAAGACAAAATTAAATGCTAAGATTGGTCAGAAAACAACAAAAACAAATTATTGCTTATATCGGCCATAGTTTAACAAAATTCGAACTTTAACGTAAAGAGCGAGGTATTGACGGGGGAGGGGTGACCTTCCTCATATAAGTAATATGAGGGGGTTCGCCCCCTCGGCAATACCTCGCTCTTTACGCTAAAGTTCGAATTCTGTTCCAATTCTTTAAGAATGACCCCTAAATCACAAAAGCCGTTTAATTAGAATAATTAGCTCTTTTGAAATTACTAAAAATACTTTAGAGTAAAGAGCGATATACTGACGAGGGAACGAACCCCCTCGTATACGTAATAATTTCTTTTCGGTTTTAAGTTTTAATGTTATTCCTTACTTTCAGTTGAAAATACTTGAATGGCTATCTCAAATTTTTAATCCAATGACTTATGGAAAAAATGAGCGTGGGAGGGGGCCTAGTTTCCCTCCAATTTTTTTGTAATTCAAAAATGACACTAGAACTTTTAATTTCCGTTCGAATGAGTCCTTTTGCAAAATTCTAGGACCACTGGGTCGAAACGAACACCCCTGGGAAAAAGACAAAAAATCACGCATTCATAATCTTTCTTCCACATTCAAAATTCCACCTTTTTGAAGATAGACATTGAAACCTCTACAGTAGGGTTCTCTGATACGCTGAATCTAATGGTGTGATATTCATTAAGATTTTATTACTTTTAAGGAGTGTTTACCCCTTTTTTCGAAAATAAGGCAAATATTGTCAGGCTCGTAACTTTCGATGGGTAGGACTAAACTTGATGAAACTTATATATTTATAACCAACATAAAAATCCGATTCTTTTGATGGAGCTGTTGGTATCAAAATTCCGTTTTTTAGAGTTTCGGTTACTATTGAGCTGGGATGTTTTAACTACGGGGGGACAATTAACCACAAACTGTTCGGTTAATTCTTATAAGGTTCTAAAATACGTACTTACCAAACTGGCCGAGATCAGTGGATTTTCCATTGAGCAGACGCGCATATGCTGTGTAGTGGCCTCCATAAATACTACCTTTATGATTTACAACACCAAACAAATCATAAACAGCACTTTCATTTACTTCTTGTATAAAGGGAGAGAGATCTAAATTATTCAACGTAAATCCTACAAAAGTATCTATCTTGTTTCTTGTAAAAGAATTTTTAAACGAAAATCGTTTTAGATGAATAATCAAGATTTTGGGAAGTTTCCAAATTCCCAGTTGTTTTGTTGCCTGAACGTGTTCTTTGCATTGTGAACAATACCAGGCTTCCTCTTGACTGAGCGTTTCAGGCTCTTGAAACAACCTTAAACAATCTTGCACGTGTAATGCATAGTCATTCACAAAACCAATCATTTTAAAATCCAATTGTTTTTCTTTCACTGAACAACAAACAGAAGACTCAGGATTGCAACGCCAATCAACTGTTAGATATCTTGTAGATGGGTTCACTAAACCATTAGTTTCAAACCTCTTTTCAATTCCTTCGCCGTCCTCATTTAGGCACTTCATATAGAAGTAATCGTTCAGGGATGTTTCACCGACCTCTTCCCCTTCGTTTGAATTCAAGTCAAGAGTACCTTTGATCGGTACAACTTCTACAAAACGACGTGCATGGCTTAAAACCTCTAATTGTAACTCTTGAAAACTGATTCCACTGGACGGGATCCCAACACAAAAAGGAACACCAACAAATTTATATCTAGATTTGAGATGACATGCGTGTACGTTTATATTTTCTATCTTACATCGTTCACTGCAATAGGCAGCTTTGCATCGTGAACATTGAAATTTGCTACTACCAACTTTTAGATCACACTTGTTACAAGTCACTGGTTCAAGAAGCCTTTGAAACACTAGATGCCAGCTCAAGCCAGGCTTATTGCAAAGTTCATAGGCAACTAAAAAGTTTGGATTTCTAACAAGGATGTCATCATCTACAACATTTCTCAGCATTCCATTCAGAATATCAATGATTTGTAGCTCATTGCTAGATATACCTGTTCGATATGACAAGATATCTTTTAATTGATGACCGGTTGCATCTTCTTTAACCTCAATAGAATGTTTCTCAGGCCGTCTCTTAGTATCAAGATAGAATAAGTGAATGGTGTAAACTTTAGGTAGAGTAGGAATAGGAACAGAAAGTGACAAAAAAGGATCAAAGGTAACAGATTTTTTCTTGCACTGTGGACAAATGAGGCAACTCTTAAACTGGCCATGGAAAAGATCCACAATAATCGAATCATTTCGCAGCTTATATTTGTCCCAGGCTTCCTTTGCTTTCATTCTATCACTTTTATCACTAGCATCTTCTTTGTCTTCAATATAGACTTTCTCCTTTACTCGATTCAAGTCCTCATGTACGGCATCTAATAAGAATGTTAAAAACTCTTGCGCATCATGTTGCATATATCCCGCAAATTGTGGAACCTTTTGACTTATAAGCTCCTTAAGCTTGGCCGGAGCGATAGAAACTTCAAGTCCTTCCCACAATTTCCTTAGAACAGCAGAAAAATTGATAGCACAGCTTCCGTTAGTGCCCAGTGGGTTATCCCTGTTAATATCTTCCATGAAACTTGAAACTTCAAAATAATTTTTCAACTCAATGGTATTTATAAGACACTGAATGACGGAGTTTAGATAGCAAGTATTGCCAATATTATCAAGACCAACAAAACCAGGCCGGTGTTTGTCTGGAATTCTGTTGAAATTGCCATTAGTGATAGTTTCCTGTTCTGAAATAGCGTTAAGGTTTTCACTGGAGCTTAAAGGAGTTCTGGCTCGATTTATTTTTTGAACATTAGAAGAAGACTGGAAGGATGTCTGAGAAGGATGAAGCGTTAATCTATTCCAACTTTCTTCGCTAGTTTTAGTGAGGGAAATGGCTATTTTCACTGAGTTCACAGTACAGCTGCAATCCTGTGGTTCTATTTCACCAAACACTTGAGGATTCCAAACAAATGATGTATTATAGTTCGCAGAGTTGTGGCAAGCGTGGAACGCTGTATTTCTGAAAAGATGAAGAGATAAGTATCTGTCAAACTTAGGTTCCAGTTTTAGGCAGGTTCTGACAAAAAAAAAAAAGATTTATTGCGACAAAGAATCATGTTTTAGGTACAAAGAAAGGAAGAGAAATAAGATTTCAGTGTTGTGACACTGAATCACCATTTCACTTATATATTCTTTTTCTTCTCATATTTTAAGACATGATCCGAAAGAAAGAACAACCAAAATACTTTTATTAGGATTCTTCAACTTATAATCTAGCAGATTGAAGGCAAATAAGTACACGAAGAAAACAAATGAGAAATTAGACAAGCAATCACTTTCCATTCGGCACGAAAACTTCATGCAGTGATCAAGCAGTTCAGACGCTGCCTTTGGTTTGCTCCTTAGCTCCAGGCTGTAAACTATAATTTAATTCCTCTTTTAACTGGTCAACTGCCAATGAAAAAAATAGCAGCCAGGAATATATCCATCTTTATCAAAACATATTTTTAGTAAAATCCACTGTTCCTTTCGCATTGGCATTATTTAAAATTCAACTTTGACTTGAAGAGGCTAAAAGGTCTAGTACACACATTTAAAGACGAAGCAAATAAGATGAATATCATTTATTTTTTTAAACGTTTCGCAGATACACACAGCCTTTCAAATCGGAGCACAAGAGCCGTACTTGCAAATGATCAAAAACCGCAAAAGAAGCAGAAAAAAGCTGTATCTACACCAGGAACGGTACATGGTTTCAGTAAAATGCCCATTGCCGAAAGTTATAATGGAACAGGAAATCAACTTTGTTTGTCAACAGAAAAACCTCACTCAGAAAAATATAATAAAGAAAGGAAACGCCAAAAGATACACAAATATCAAGAATTCATAGCCGCAAAATACGAGTTCCTGGTATCAGCTTTTTGCTTTTAGCAGGGCACCACGCCTGCAGATAATCTGCAGCCAAACAATAACGTCATCGCATTTGATGTCATTGAGTTTTCTGCTATCTCAAGAAGTTTTATTTTTCTTTTTTCTCCTTTAAAAAAGCATCACTGTTTATTTCTGCAATCGGACAGTGTCTTTTTTTATGCATCTACGAACTGCACCAAAAAAAAAAAAATTCGCTAACACAGAGACACATTGGTTCTTTAACATTTTACCACCTGACCATTTTATCGTCTTGTCTTCGTTTTCCAAGAGTGAATTTTTTGGTCTATCCTTGGATAAATTATCACTATTTTCCCGTCATGAAAAAAAAATGTCATCGCTTTTAGGTCTTCCAATCAAAAGCTAGTTGTTTTTATATGTCATTAAAAACTGTTTTCGTTTTTATAAGGATCATTTTGTCTTTTATAGGTCAAATTGGGCCTCAATATAGGCAAATTTGGCACTCACCCCCAAAGAAAACAATTTGCTAGACCCAAAATTATTCTAGTCAGCTAACAACAAGGTATGTAAGTTTCTGTGAAAATGACTCCCATTGAAATTGCATCCATAGAAGATTGCGACTGTTGAAGACCGCACTTACGGAATATGACACCCATGGAAGATCTCAGCCGTGGAAAACTGCATAGACACAACGATGTACCTACAAACATTGCAACTATAATTAATTCCTATGGTGACGATTACAACTACAGAAGAAACCACCCACGCTGAATTCTGGCCATAGTAGTTTTAAGCCCGGTGATACAAAAATAATGATGATTTTTTAAACAATTTGTGAAGTTGCTGATGGTGTCTCAGAGAAGAAAGTTAGGAACGCAGCTAGGAATACTAGTCAAAAAGCTTTATGTTTAATAGAGAGGAGAAGGGGCTTATGCGAGAATTATCTGAGCGATACATTTTATGAAAACAAGTGGAATGTAAAGAAAGTGGAGAAAGCACTAAAATATTAACTAAGGAGGTGAGAAGCGGAAACCACAGATAAAATACTGAGGATCTGCAAGATGCAGTTAGACGGCATAATAGTAAAATATTATACTGGCATGTTAAGAAATTCACAGGGAGTAGTCAATCCAGACTTTCGCCAGTTAAAGATAGGGACGGGGCCACAATTAGTGATAAGGAAGGAATTAAAGAGAGATGGAAAGAAATTTTTAGAATATGCTAAACCGAGAGAGAGTTGAAGGAAACGATGTAAAGGAAAATGAAAAAGTTTGTAATACCTTGCATGTGAAGGAAGATTTGTTTTGTGAGAAAGAATCAGCGACAGGACTAAAAGGATTAAAAAATAACAAGGCCCCAGGTACTGATAGTGTTGTAAATGAGTTTCTTAACCATGGGTGTTTCTGAGGTTAAAAAGGAGTTGCTGAAGATTATGATTTTTAGAAAAGGAGAAGTACCTAGCGATTTCAGAAAAACCCTAATTAAACCACTGTATAAGACAGGTGATTAGAGTAAGTTTGGTAATTATCGCGGCATTCGCCTGGTATCGGTGAGTAGCAAATTACTTAGTAATATGATATTTTTTAGAATGAGAGATGCTGTAGACAAAGTGTGGTTTTAGAAAGGGTAGAGAATGTGTTGGCTGAATTTTCATTCTTAGGTTAATAATTGAGAAGTGCCTGAGTTAACAAACACCTTTGGTCCTCAGTTTATAGATTATGAGCAAGCGCTCGATTCTGTTGATAGAAGAGCTATAGCGAAGGTCTCATCCTTGAATGATATACCAGACAAATACATTAAAGTCATTAGTGCTATGTACGAGAATAACACTGCTGCGGTTAAGGTAGGAAATGAGGTTAGCAACTGGTTTCGTATTATATCAGGAGTTAAGCAGGATTGAGTTCTAGCCCCTTTTATATGGATCATTTTGCTGGACTTTGTCTTAAGGAGCAAAGGAAAGGCAATGGGAGAATAAGGAATCAAATGGGGAGGAAAAACTTTCCAAGACTTAGGTTATACTGATGATTTAAGCATCCTAGATGAAAGTGTGAGCAACATGAATGAACTTTTAGAGGCTTTGCAAGTTCAGGGCGCTAGAATAGGTTTGAAAAATTATGTTAAGAAGACTAAGTCGCTAAGGCTAGGAATAAGTGAAGATGAAAAGGTAGCGGTGGGTGACGAAAAGATTGATCAAGTGGACAGCTTCCCTTACCTTGGTAGTATTATTTAGTAAAGACGGTGAGACCAGTGAAGATGTTAAAAGTAGAATAGTCAAGGCTCAGGGTGTTTTTTTTCACAGTTAAAGAAAGTTTAGAAGAACAGGAAGATAACTCTAGAAACCAAGATTAGAATATTGGAAGCTACAGTAAATAACAGTGGTCAAATATAGTTCTGAAGCATAGGCGCTCCGAAAAGCGGATGAATATTTGCTAGATGTTTTCGAGAGAAATTGGCTACGGATTGTTCGGGTACCCGGCTGACTGACTGGATTTCAAACAGTAGGCTGTACGAAAAGTGTGGTTCAATCTAGCTTTCTAGGGCTATAACGAGAGAAAGGTTTAGATGACTAGGGCACGTTCTGCGGATGAAGGATGACAGATTGCCGAAAATTGTCCTTTTTGGCCAACTGTCTACGGCTAAGCGGAAAGCAGGCCGTCCGCGGTTGGAACGAGAGGATGTCACAAAGAAAGACTTCATGGAAATGGGAACTTCCTGGGATGGGGTAAAGAGGGAGGCTTTGAATAGATTGGGATGGAGGAGGAGCGTGCGTAGTAATGATGGCCTCAGGAGGCTTGATGCTGTGGTGAATTGTTAGCAGTAGCAGTATACTTTTTGAAACGACACTAAAAAACAAGTAAAAAAAATTTTGTCATCAGACAAAGGATCATTTCTTTTTTATATAGCCTTTTCCCACGACATTGCAAAACTTTGACTGCTTTTATTTGGCTTAATTTGTCTATGTCATTCCGAAAAATACCACGTTGCCAATTCTTAAAAGCGAGAAAACTGTTTGAAACAATCTACGTTCGTGGGAAGTTTTTTCTAGGTATTTAGACTGAACAGAGTATATAAAGACCACAGTCTTTAACTGGATAATAGCATTTGATTTTGATATGTCAGTGTCAATAATGACACATCGTCCGATCACAAAAAATTACATACACATTTTTTTCAACAATTATATTTCAACTCTTTCCCATGTGAAAGCAAAAGCATCACTTATTTTGCATGATCACTTCTAAGCTAAAGGACACATCTTTAAAATGAACTAATGTTTATTAATGTTGTCATGTCCCTCAATTATTATATCAGATCAAGTGCAACTCGAGATTAGATAAGCCCTGGACTATTCAACGTTTCCACTTCTCTACAACTGACATAGTCAAGATACCCCTGTTAAACTTTCCCATTAACAGATGCCGTCTTATCCAAAGACAAGAATCACGAGAGTATATTATCGCCGAATCAAAAACATTTATTGCAGACAGAAAATTAAATTAATTCTGAAATATCTTTCTTTATGTTCTTCTTTTTTTACTTCGATTCTTCCCAAAAAATAGGTCTAGTCTCCATCTTGAGGGCCATGGCGATGGTCATTTATCACGGTCATTTATCATGCACACACAGAGAGGGTTAAGGTTGGAAGGGGGAATTTGCCAAAGAGGCATAAACCGACATTAGTTTACTAATGTCGAAACAAAAATCAAAATAACACAAAAAAAAACCTCGAGTCCTTGTAGGTAGTCTATACGTCCCTTATTTCAACAATGGCTTTCAGACAAGTTTTCTTCTATACTTTAAAGGAAGTAGCAGAGCGAGCGAATAAAACTTAATGGAATCAGGTCAAATAAAAATTCCAGCATATTTCTGAAAGTTTCATTCACCTGGATCAACTAGTTTCTTTAAAATATTAAAGAAAGTTTGCATGAAAAATGATTTATTTACCATTAGCACCTTAAATGATTTTCACTCACTCGCATTTTGGGCAAAATTGTTATTTTGTGGCATAAAGTGGTACTTCGCTATGGCTTTGACTTAAAAGGGCGTTTAAACTTCTAATTCCTGTTCAAAAGAGTCACACCATGATAGACAATGATCAATGGTTTGATACGACCACCCTGAGAAAAAAAGGAGACAGAACAACTGTACTACCCATACTAAAAAGCAGTTTCCACCGGTTTTTAAAATGGGGAACTGTAAACCTCCGATTTTAGACTAAAGACTTAGACCATGACAAATCATTAGGCTATCTCAAAATTTACTTTAAAATCGGTGTTCTAAAGCGCAAAATAGAGGAAAAAAGCACTTTGCTGCGGCATGCTCTATTTCGCTATTAACAAAAATGTACTAGACATTTTAATTCCCTTTCAGATAAACTCTCTTGCTATTTTTTTGGATCCCTGGTTCAGTACCATCACCACTGGGAAAAAAGGAGACGCATCAGTGCTGCCCACACAAATGTGATTTTTTATCACCCATCGATCAGGAGATCTGTACCTGCGGTACACAGACCATTAGTGAAACACGTGGAAAGTTTTTTTTTGTTACGCTACCAGCCTTTCCAACCCAGAAATGGCACCAAAAATGCCATTTTTGGCACTATACAACACTTTATGATGGTGTTGTCAAGATGACTTTACAAAACACACATAGATAGAGGCCTTAGCTTCCAAATAAACTTCTAAACCGTTCTATAAGATGTTCTACTGCCATTATTTTCTCGTCTTATGGAATGGGGGGCTGAAAACCTCCAGCTTGATGTCTTCAATCATGATGATACCGATGGTGTCCTTTTCATTTTTATTCACCGGCATTTTTAATGCATTTCAAGCTCTTTTTCGGTATTTAATAAAATTATATTCGCGATGTGCGTTTACTTTAAAGGCAAACCGGAACAACAGTTACTATTATTGAATCAACTTTAAAAAAACAAAACATTTTTCTCACTGGACAGTTATTTTCGAAACACAGTTTGAACTTTCGTTTAATATGGGCCGTGCTTCGCTCATTGGTAGGCTGTAGCTACTGCTGCAACCATGATACGTCTAGAAGCACAATGTTAACAGCAAATTTTCAGGTAAATGCAAAATAAGCATTTTTTTTTTTATTTGAAGACTAACATTGATACTTTTACTGGCGGTAAACTTTTTTAACATTTTTTTTTCCTTAAAAAGGTCCATTGTTCCAATTAAAAAAAAGTACTTGAAATTGTCAGCTGATCAACAGTAAAAATCCAAATCAGTTATGTATGCATACTTTTGTTGTTGGATATCGACTTCAATCCAATCTACCTACCAGGTTTTTTCTTTAATCTTGCAAAAAAAAAGTCTAAGGTGGGCAAATTTCCTCAATAAATAGTCCTTATATTAATCTAAAATAATTGACTCATCCTAGTGGAAGGCTTACCTATTTTCGTTTGCAAAGGCAGAAAATAAGACAGAAAAGTATCCTAAATGACTCAAACACTGAATCTCAATACAAAAAATGTGTCATTTTTTTTCTAAATTTGCAGCTCTTTTAAGAAATGATCAGCATTAACCAATTAATTTTTTGTCCACTAATTATATTTGTGAGAAATTCCCTGGCATGTTTGACTTGAAACTTGAACCATTACCAAGAAAGTTAATCAGTGGTAACTTAAGTCTTGCACTTAAGATAAGGGCCGAAATATATACACAGCCATAAGCAAGGGTTGGAAAATTTCGCAATCGAAGGGGAAGGCTGATTTCTAATTTCTGTGTTTTCAAGCTAAATTGAACAGGCTATTTGGGTGGGTTTTTTTTTGCACATAGTGATTATTTTCCTAATCCTGGAGGGTGGTGTAGTCCGTTTTCTTCGCTCATTTTTTGCTATCTTCTAACATACAATATTGTTATTTTCGTTGGTTTTGAGTTTCTCTTTCTTTTATTTTAATATCTCCTATGATTTTTGTTTTTAATTCATTTTAATAGTACTGATTTATTGTTTTGGACAAGTGTCTTTTTTTAAATTTAGGGTCTATTTGCCTTGATTAAAATAACATTATACCACACTTGCGAGTTTCGTATTGGTAAAAGTAACACTTACCTAGTCTGAAACTTAATTTTAAAAGATGAGATGTCAAAATCAGCTTCAAATGTTTCTGGAAGCACATCTTTTATGTAAACTTCTACGGTGAGCTTACGCGAATGGTTGCGCTCAATTACAGAATGCTTCATATCACGCAATAATATTGGGCTGGATGGCCCTACATCAGTGAGGACAGTCATTATGATGCTGAAAAATTTAAATAAAATTGATGTATTATGTTTATAAAAAAAAATAAATGATGAACATATTCGTTTTTTCTAAGATGAGCATAATTTATTTGAACAGAGTTAGCTGACCTAAGTAAGTACTTTTTTAATAGAAGAAACAAAGTCAGATTTGCAGTTGCACATCCATATGAGATTAATATACCCAGGAATGCAGCCTTTGAAGAGCTTAGGAAAATTCTTTTGAATTGTAGAAGTAAATGTGACCCTTTGGTTGTGAAATTTAGAGGTAGGCACTGGCAGAAACCTAAATTGCTCAACAGATTCAATTGGTTATACCCTAAAAAAAAGTCTTTGGGGGTCATGTAGCGGGCTTAAAAAAGCACATACTCAGTCTCATTTACAAATCAGTATTGTGTGGCGTGGAAAGAGTATAAAACAACCAGAAACAATGTTAATAGACTCCCGAGGGGAAAATTTAATATAATAGAAATACAAATAATCAAACTTGGTACAGTTACAACAAAAAGATTTTGGAATTAAGTTCACAGAGATAAAACTAACCTTACTTCAAGCAATAAAAAATTTTATACATCCTTGCTATCAAATTGAAATCTCATCTGATTCTGAAAAGGATAATATTTTCGTTGAATACTCTTTTCTTGTTTTGTTGACCTGAATTATGCTACTTCTGTTACATCTACTTGCTTAGAAGTAAAGTTATGTATATACTACCAAACCTACATAATTCTTTTGATTACTCACCCTTCTCAGTAACTGAGTTGCACCCAAATTCACGAAATCTAGATTCTTCCGAACCATTAGATTTTGACAGGTTTCTAATATAATGTTAAAATATATTTCTGCTGAAATCGGTGAACCCCTTACTTATATCATTCATTTGTCTTTAACTGGTTGGCCATTTGGCCAACCATTTTTTCTCCCACAAAAATTGTCTTAATTAAAGCTCCAGTCCTGAAATATGATTAAGGTGTCTAAATGGCCAATACATTTTAAAGGAGATACCTAAAAAAAGTCATTTCAAGTATTCACATAGGCCTAGTCACATTTTCTTTACAAAATTTACTGTCCTTGCCAAGGAACCATTAGACCACTTTGCTTACCCTGAAAGTCTCACACTGAACAGAAAAAACATGCCTGAGCCATTTTGGGGCTTCAAGAATCAGTATAACCACCCTTTTTTTCGAAAGATTCTTTTCCTATTAAGTTTTTTTGGATCAGCATACTTGTCCTTTAAGCTACTAGATAATCCAAGACAGAAAAAATTTAGACCTAATCTTGGGCTACGCAAATCAGCACACAAGCTCTTTTATCAATGAAATCCCCATGTCTTTCTTCAAGTCCTGTAGTTCTAAGCTAATCCGAGAAAAAAAAAATTTGTTGGTTCATTTTCAGGTGGCATATGTAAATACATATGCCATCTCCATAAGATTTTTGTTTTATCAAGGTCTACCCGACACTGCCACTATGCTCTACAAGAGACAAAAACAAAAATTTGGGCCTATTTTTGGACATCCCAAATCAATGCAGCCGAAATTCGTCTCGAATTTGCATTCTGCATAGGGGTCTACCTGACCAAAATACTAATGAAAGTATTTTTCAAGCTGAACTAGAGAGACAGCAAAAGGAAGATAAGAAACAAACATTTCTGGGCATAGTCTACACTCCTTTTCAATACAAAAGAAAAAAGAAAAAAGATTTCCTTTGTCCCCTCATCAAACAGTTCGTGGTAACGAACTGTAGTAAGGAGCGACCCGGCTCAATAGTAACCAAAACTCTAAAAAATTGAATTTTGATATCAATAGCTACATCAAAAGAATCGCATTTTAATGCTGATTTTAAATGTAAAAGTTTCATCAAGTTTAGTCTTACCCATCAAAAGTTACGAGCCTGAGAAAATTTGCCTTATTTAAGAAAATAGGGGAAAACACCCCCTAAAAGTCGTAGTATCTTAACGAAAATGACACCATCAGATTCAGCGTATCAGAGAACCCTACTGTAGAAGTTTCAAGCTCCTATCTACAAAAATGTGGAATTTTGTATTTTTTGCCAGAAGACAAATCACGGGTGCGTGTTTATTTGTTTTTTTTTTGTTTTTTGTTGTTTTTTTTCCCAGGGGACATCGTATCGACCAAGTGGTCCTAGAATGTCGCAAGAGGGCTCATTCTAACGGAAATGAAAAGTTCTAGTGCCCTTTTTAAGTGACCAAAAAAATTGGAGGGCATCTAGGCCCCCTCCCACGCTCATTTTTTCCCAAAGTAAACAGATCAAAATTTTGAGATAGCCATTTTGTTCAGCATAGTCGAAAACCATAAAAACTATGTCTTTGGGGATGACTTACTCCCCCACAATCCCTGGGGGAGGGGCTGCAAGTTACAAACTTTGACCAGTGTTTACATATAGTAATGGTTATTGGGAAGTGTACAGACGTTTTCAGGGGGATTTTATTTTGTTTGGGGGTGGGGCTGAGGAGAGGGGGCTATGTTGGAGGATCTTTCCTTGGAGGAATCTGTCATGGGGGAAGAAAAATTCAATGAAAAGGGAGCAGGATTTTCTAGCATTACTATAAGAAAACAATGAAAAATAAACATGAAAACTTTTTTCAAATGAAAGGAAGGAGTAGCATTGAAACTTAAAACGAATAGATATTATTACGAATATGAGGGGTTCTAATAATACTTTAGCATAAGGAGCGAGGTATTTAGGAGGAGATAAATACCTCGCTCTTTATGCTAAAGTATTTTTAGTAATTTCAACTATTTATTCTACGGCCTTTCTGATTCAGGGGTCATTCTTAAAGAATTGGGACAAAACTTACGATTTAGTGTAAAGAGCGAAGTATTAACGAGGGTACAAACCCCCTCGTATACAAAATAAAAATATAAGGTTATGAAAGTTTGTTACGTAAGTTAATTCTTAAGTTACGTATATTTTTTACTAATAAAAACGTTCGTTAAAAATTAAAAGTTCTAGTTGCCTTTTTAAGTAACCGAAAAATTGGAGGGCAACTAGGCCTCCTTCTCTACCCCTTATTTCTCAAAATCGTCTGATCAAAACTAAGAGAAAGCCATTTAGCCAAAAAAGAATTAATATACAAATTTCATTTTAATAATTTATGTGCGGAGAGCCAAAACAAAACATGCATTAATTCAAAAACGTTCAGAAGTTAAATAAAAAAAACTAATTTTTTAGCTGAAAGTAAGGAGCGACATTAAAACTTAAAACGAACAGAAATTACTCCGTATATGAAATGGGTTGTCCCCTCCGCAATCCCTCGCTCTTTACGCTAAAGTTTGACTCTTTGCCAAAATTCTACTTTTTAAAACAATTAAAAGCTTTAGCGTAAAGAGCGAGGGATTGCGGAGGGGACAACCCATTTCATATACGGAGTAATTTCTGTTCGTTTTAAGTTTTAGTGTCGCTCCTTACTTTCAGCTAAAAATTTTTTTTTTTTTTTTATTTGATCTTCTGAAAGTTTAAATTCAATCATTAAGTATTGTTCTCAAGGAATTTCAATATGTATTTTTTATAAGTCTGATACATATTTTCTTGCTGTTTATCTCCATTCCTCTCCCAAGTTACAATTCAAGATTCATTTGCCATCCTTAAACCCTTGGAAAATTGCAGCTCAATCACCAAGATGTTCCTGTGATAATACACATATGCTACAGCCTGGATACACATGGTTTCACTGATTCTACTTTGCTCCCTGGGGCAGATTCTAGTCCAACTAGGTCACAAAATTCAAACAGATTGGAGACCAAATCTTCCCCTTTGCTCTCTACTGCAAAATCCAAATTCTAGGATTACTCTCCCCACACGACACTCCCTGGAAGTTTCATCTTAACTCCCAAAGCTGTCCCCAGGAAATTGCACACATGCTGGTTTGATCACCTGTCAACACATAGTATTTTTTGATTTACCAGCCATTTAACCATAAACAGATTGTAGGTCTCATAGATCCTCCTCCAAGTGGAATCACCCCTCCAGGCTCTATACCCTAAGTTAAAACTTGAGACCTACTTGGCCTCATGAAAAACTATTTGACTTTATTTCTGCTCATCTTTGGTTTAATGCGACACTTTTCTTTTCTCTCAAATACTCTTTTGAAACAAAAAGCAATAAAAAAAAAAAATCCTAAAAACCAAAAGATTAAAATTCTTCGTTACACATTGTCCATTGAAGCAAATAGACATTAATTTAAAGAAGCTTTCAAAGAAGTTTTTCAAAAAAATAATGAGCTGAATAAATCAAAGTTAATACTTTTTATGTCGTGGAGCCCTATTTTTCCAGAGTATTGACTTAGTGTCACCTGAAATGGCTTTTCTTTCCTTTGATTACTTAAAAAGAAAAAAACTTAAAAAGCTTTTTCTGCAAAAGACATTTTTCAAAGAAAAGTAAAGAGACACATCAAACCGAAGTTGAGCAGACATAAAATTAAATAATTTTCTAAGTGAAAAAACTACCAGAAATGACTTACTTGACTTGACTTAAGTCTCCTGCCGGGCAATGCTCGGCGTAGAGAGTGACGTCTGCCTCCTCCACCCACTTCAGTCCATGGCGAGTATTTGCTCTTCGCCCTGTCTGATGTTTGCCATCGCCAAGAACTCGGACAGGCTGTCGGACCAACGTTTCTTCGGTCGGCCGCGAGGTCGCTTCCAACCAACTTTGATAGGGTCGAAGTCATAGATCATCTTTGCGGGTAGATGTGGTGGCATTCCAAGCAGATGCCCGAACCATCGTAAGGCTCGCTCGGCTGCTTGAGTCGAAAACCAAGACTGCTTTGTGAGCTGCAGAAGCTTTTCATTGCTGACGAAGTCGGACCATCGTAGGCCCTCAATCCTCCTCAGGCTCTTTGCATGAAATACGTCTATTTTCTTGAGGGTTGCAGCTGATGCTTGCCATGTCTCAGCTCCGTAAAGCATCACAGAGCCGACTAGAGCGTTGAAGATCCGCAGTTTCGTTGTGCGACTGATATTTGGTTTTCGCCAGAGGTGACGATTCAGTCTACCCATGACAGAAGACACTTTAGATAATCTTGCCTGCAGCTCCATGGCTTCCAGCAGCTGCTCCATGGAGTCCGCCAGAATGGCCAAGTCATCGGCAAAATCGACATCTGAGTTGGTATGATCTCCGAATTTCAGCCCAAAGCTGAGACGTGAAGTGGTTTTTGTCATAACGTAATCTATGATGACATTGAAGAGCTCTGGGGCCACTGCACATCCTTGGCGCACCCCTGTCGTGATTTGAAAGAATAGGCTGCGCCGACCATTTACTTGTACACAGCTCTTCGTCCCATGGTGCAGCGCCTTGAGAAGTCTGCAATATTTCTCGGGTAGGCCAGTCAACTCTAGAATCCGCCAAAGAGCTTTTCGATCGACTGAGTCAAATGCAGCACGGAAGTCAACGAAGGCAATAAATGCTTTCTGTCGGAACTCTGTGGTCTTCTCTACTATTTGTCGAATCGTGAAAATCTGCCCGATGGTTGAACGATCCAACATAAAACCAGCTTGCTCTGGTCGCCGGATTTTCCGAATGATGCTCCGACATCGATCCAGCAGGACCATTGAAGACAGTTTGCCAGGGACTGACAGTAGGGTTATTCCCCGGTAGTTGGAGCAGTTGCTTCTCGAGCCTTTTCTCTTCCATAAGGGGATGATGACACCCTTCCGCCAATCCTCGGGAATTATCTCTGTTTGCCAGATTGTAGAGAACAGGGTGTGTAGAAACAGGAGCATTGCAGGACCTCCATATTTTAGCAGCTCTGAGTTTAAGCCACAGATACCAGCAGCTTTATTATTCTTGAGTCTTTTTACTGCATGTCCAATTTCTGAGGGGCTGAAAGGCTCATCTGGAGGAACATCTGTTCCAGGTCTTTGACTGTAAGGTTGGCTGGGACTATCATTAGGAGGCACAGACGGACCAGTATTGTTGAGGAGCGAACAAAAGTGGTCCTTCCACCGCTCAAGACAAGAACCTTCATCAGAGAGAAGTGCACCATCCCTGGACAGGACGGGACCCAAGGTGGGAGTTTTATTTTCAGTGAGGTCTTGGAGATGCTTGAATAGGCTGCCCATGTCTTTCTTTTTTGCAGCTAGCTCAATTTCATCGGCTTTCCTTGCAACAAACTGGGTTCTATCCCGGTGAATGAGTCTGTTCTGCACTCCATTGAGCCTCCGATATGTGGTCATGTGACTTCCCCAAGAAGTCTTGCCTTCCGTCTTTGCTCTATGACTTGCAGTGTTTCATTAGTTAGCCACGATTTCTTTGGATAACTCCTCTTTCCAAGCACTAGTTGCGCTGCTTCACTGAACGCTGCTATTAAGTGAGCCAAGGGCCTCGAAGCGAATCGATATCTTGATACTGTACTTCTGGCAAGTATCTGGTTCCTTTAGTTTCCCAATATCTGCAGCGACGGGTTTTCTTTTCGATCGTTGTGCATGGAGGCGAAGCTGAAGACCGGCGCACACAAGCCTATGGTCTGCGTTTCCAAGCTCTGCTGATCTGTAAGTTCTGCAGTTCTTCACCAATGATCTCCAGCGTTTGGAAATAATGACGTAGTCAATCGACGGCCGCAACCTCATGTGGCGGGTGGAGCCCACCCCGGGAATCTCAGTACCTAGATTTAACCTAGCTCTAATCAGATTCCAGGCCTAGGGTCAGTTGGGCAAGCTACCCTCCACCCGAAAATTAAGTGCTACGAAAAGTGACAATATAGCCTCGGACCCGAATTCCCTTTTAAGATCTCGACCATCGCGCGTCAATGGACATGCTGACGATGTCAGAAAGACTGACAGACTAAACCTTATGGACCGAAGGGGGCTACGAATAGCCACCTGGAATGTCTTGACTTTGAATACACCTGCGTCAAAGAACCTACTCTCTGAAGAACATCGCAAGAATAAAGTGTCAATTGCAGGTCTTACAGAAACACGTTTTACCGGAAGCGGAGAAGAGCGAATAGGTAACAGTGACTCATTGCTCTGGTCTGGAGGAAGCTCGAGAAGGAATGGTGTTGGCCTTGCACTAAATAGCCTTACCAGAAATAATTCCCAATAAACAAATGAAACTAAAAATGAACAGAAATTACAATAAATAATCAAGTCAAACTCAAAACAAGCAGAAACTACCAGAGACAGATAGAGCTAACACATCCAATGCCTTCTAAAAACCAGAATATAATTTATATTTTATTGAAAACAATTTTTATTTCATATTATGCGTTTTTATTTCTCATAACAAAAAAAAAAAAAATGTCATAGCCAAAATTGTTGAAAAGAACACTTGAATGTGGATTGACAGTTTAATATTTACTTAAATTCATTCCTGAAAGTCTTAGTAATTTTGGATTTAATAAAGTTATAAAAGAGAAAATGTGTTTTGTTTTCAGTAGAACGCAAATTATGCTCTGGTCTTTGAAGGCACAGGGGCTTTAGCCCTATTCCTATTTGTGGTAGTTTCTGCTTGTTTTAAGTTTATTCAGTTATTTATTTTGATTTCTGTTTGTTTTCAAGTTTTGAATTCTGTTTGTTTTGTTTTTGAGATTAGTTAACACTTCTTTTGTGGAAGTTTTTAAAAATTAATTTCTGTTCTTTTCCAATTGACAGAGTCTTTTCATTGGATGGAAAACAAATCTTTTAAATATATATATTTTTTAAATTTTCATTTCAAGAATCCTGATTGTCGCTTACTACTTTTATGTTGGACAATTTTCAATATTAGTTGGACTATAATACTTTGAACTGATAGTTAAGGGGAAGATATTCAGATATGGGTTGAGAACCTGCATAAACTCTGGGGTTCTACAGGGCTAATGGAATTCTAACCTTCATTGTGTTACAATCTTGAGTACGCACACATATTGATCAACTCCACTTTAGAGTAACTTTACCCATGCCCCCTCCCAGCCTTCTTCTGCCAACAAGTTACAACCCCAAGTAGCTCCCACAAGCCCCACCTTTTGAACAGTATTGCCAGAAGCAACTCTGAAAATCTAACAGAAATAGCTTTTCTGGGCAGAGGCCCAATGAAGTAACAATTTTGGTATTAGTGTTTAGTGCAGAATAGGACCTATAAGTAATCTAGACATTTTGCCTGGATCTATGCCAAAATTACTGGAGCTTAGTTTATGCTTTTTCAAGAATCGTTTGTATTAGTCTAAATTAATAAAATACACTAGGGTGCAATTCTAGTGATGGGCTCTTTTGAAGGAGAAACCATTACAACAAAAGAATATTACTGTACCGTTTGATTCCCTTGTTACTTTTTCAAAGTAAGGATAATTGATACCACAACAATTGCCCCTATCACTAATGGTACCACACATAGGCTAGCCCCATAATATAGGCCTATACAAAATTACATGACAACATTATAGCCTAGCAATAAAGTTATTACTTTACAATATGCAGAAAAACTGTATTAAACAAAATTCTTGTTTGCTTTCAGGTTATTTTTATTCATATTTTTAAATATATTTTTATTAATGCAGTGTGAGCTAGAATAAATCCGAACCCTGATTTGAAATTTTTTTTTCTTTGCTTAATTTGGTCCCAACATTGTTATGGAGTTGTTGTCACAATAAAAACTATTTGGTGTTTCTTTTGGTCATACAAGTAAAATTCTTCACAATCAAGAAAGTTACTTGGTTAAATTCAAAAAGATTACAGAGCATACAAATAAATAATGCAAATGCATCAAACAAATGTATGTTTATGTATGTTAAATGTACTTGGTTAAATTAAAAAAGATTACAGAACATACAAATAAATAATGCGAATGCACCAAATAAATGTATATTAAGCAGTAGACTGAGCTTAAAAAAAAAGGTAAAGGATACAGCATTAGACTTTACAGTCCCTACAGGCAGTGCTGATCTTTGTTTCTTGGCCATTCAGCCAGGAAGTGCAATGGGGGGGGCCAACAATCCTGTGCTTTTGCACACCCTTCCTGTTTACCTTCCCCAGATTTCTCCAGGTACCCATTTAGAGCTGGGTCAACTCTGGCTAAGCTTACAGAGTCACACCCATAACCCGCACCCCAAACTGAACAATTGGATACACTGGGATTCAAACCCACGTCCTCTCAGACATAGGATCCTGAATCCAGCGCACCAATCCACTCAGCCAGGACGGCTTAAAGATTCAGCTTTTACAATGGCCATTCACAATGAGTTGCTGTATACAACAGAAGTACATTGTCAACAAGCATTTGGGTAGGTGATGGTGATTCAAATAGGTAGAGCTTTTTTGCCAGTTCTGCCATTAATAATAAAGTGCATATCCCCATTCCACTTCCTTCAACTCCCACATCCATCATAGGAGACTAAAACCTGCAGTTCAACTATGCACTAATCCAACAGTCCTGTGGATCATGTCATTCAGTTGCATGGGATTTGAAAATAATGTCTTAGCAACTCAAAAAGTAAACCCTTAAATTGCCATTGTTGACACCTTATACAGGAAAATTACAACCTCTCTCATTGAACAACAAGAAAAAAATCACTTTTTACATAGGTAGCAGTGATATGTCCTCTTATTTTTCATTGAGGCACTGGAGCATCATAGAGAGTTGTTTAAGGACTTGTAAAATCTGGTTCTTACATATAATCTTTTTTATATATATTAGGACATAAAGTGCCAAATGGTACACTAAAAACACAAATTGGGTGACATTTTTGGAATGGAAAAACCTTGTCTGGACACATGGTCTTCATAGAGAGCTAATTGTGGACTCGTTTATAAACTTATTTTGTATATTTAATAACTCTTTGTAAATTTGACCTGGGAAACCAATCATAAAGTGCCACAAGGCACCCAAAAGTGCACTTTGGGTTGTTTTTTCATTAAAAAAAATATCAAAAAAGATATTGTCCAGTGAAAAACTCAGTAGATAAATTCCCTCCCACCCCTGTGGAAAAGTCTCTCCATAGAGAGTCCCCCTGGAAATTTTCATTACATTTGAAATAGCTATGGCATTTTTAATTTAAAGTATTTGGAAAAATGCATGGTTTATTAACTTCTGGTTGAACATTGTTTAATTAAAAATATCAAGAAAATCTGAACAATTCTTAGTAGCATTACAGTTGAGACCTTATACTACCTATAACTTGCCAGGGATGCCAATCAGAGAGGGAAAATTAAAGTTTGAATATTACCTTGCTCTTTGAAAAAAAAAAAAAACTAAATCTAGAAAATTATACATTTTTTTTGTACATCATGGTATATATACATTTCTGTAAGGGGGGAGGGGTACTGAAAATATGTGTATGTCTAATTCTTTTATTCTTTCACCAAGCAAAGCTTGGTCTCTTTGTGCTGCATGTTAAAATGATAACAATAGATAAAGAGTATGGGTAGGTAACACTTAGAAGTGAGCATAAAATTTCAAAATTGTGAGAAAAACATACATATATTATTTGGATTTACATTATCCTACTTGCAGCAAACATTTTGCAAAGCATGCTGATGCAGAGATAAATGCCACACAAGTAGT
Organism: Artemia franciscana; assembly: GCF_032884065.1. Classification (NCBI taxonomy): domain Eukaryota; kingdom Metazoa; phylum Arthropoda; class Branchiopoda; order Anostraca; family Artemiidae; genus Artemia; species Artemia franciscana. The sequence continues at coordinate 1,795,443 of NW_027063627.1, forward strand.
ACTAGTATTATCAAAAATGCAACTAATAACAGCAATAAACCTCATTACATTTATGACAATTCTTTTTTGAAACTGGTTAAAAAAAAATATTTAGAAAAATGAAAATAGTAAAAAAAATCAGCATGGTATTGTACACAGAGGCAGTTCTACATTTATGGTTTAGTTTTTGAATCCAACCACAAGGAATAGGACATTGTCAGTACTTATTAGGCATTTAAATTACAAATGACAGAATTTGGAGCTATATTGGAGTTTTGATTTAAATATTGGAAGTAAAAAATTAAAATACTTAAATGATTCCTGAAGCTGACCTCCTCCCCTACTAACCTCTTTAACTAAACTAAAACCAATTTGCCATATCTAGTTGCAGTATGAGTATTATTGTAAAAAAACACCAAGTTTTATTTTCTTTTTTGATGATTTCCTTTTAATTTTTTTTCAATAAAAACATTTCCTTGTTTTAATGATTTTTTTTTCTTTTCAGTGATACCATTTTTGTTCTATTTGTGGATATAGAGGATTTATTCATATCAATTTTTGAAAGTTTTAAAACAAGAAAATCTTATCTTGAAGTGATAGATTTTAGGAAGTAAAAGACCCCTAAGCATCAGAAAAAGTCAACTTAAGCAAACATGGTAAAACAGGAATTATAATGCTTTTCCATAAACTTGTTTTACCCCTGTTTTTTGTGTTTTATATTAAAAACAAGAGTGGATTAATTTATAAAAAAAATATCTGCTCAGAGTAAAGAACAAATTTGAAACTTAAAACAAGCAACAGTTTAAAAGTTATTTAATATTTTTCTCCCAATTATTAGGGGGGCAACTGCTCCCTAAACAATGGTACTGCCCCCAGGGTAAATCCTATGTATTCAGAAATAAAAACTGAAAATCAGTAGCCTATGTATAGAAAAACTACAAAAAACAAAACCTCTTGTTAAAATTCTCTATGTGCCACAGTATGTAGTCTGTACATGCCACAGCAGAATACCAGTTTTGTGCTTACCATGGGGTAACTCCAGCAGTGTCTGCTTTACCCTGTACATAGGAGAAGTCTCTGGGATTGGTATTTATTTTAATTTTTTTTTCTTTATAGGCTAATATTAAAAGTTAACACCAAGTTTCAAATAACAGGAAAAAAATTATAATTTCAATTAGCATCAGAGGGAGTCAAAAAGCAAACTTTTGATCACTTGCAGGCCTTAGTGTGTTTCTTACACAAGCTTAATAGGTCAAATTTGGAATGATAGTAAAGTGAAGGGGTCAGCTCCAGAAAGCTTCAACAGTCCAGCAAAGATGTAGATTCCTTTGACTTTGTTAATGTTATCTTTTTTGGTGAGTCATATGAATAGTTAGATAAGCTCAGGCAACAAGGATATTGTGAATAAACAGAATTTTAATTGTGAAAATCAGGCACCCTATGATACACAAGGCCTTGTTGATTGTATTTGGTATTGTATGCTACAGCACAGCACTCACTTAACTCTATGTTTAGCTTCTTTTCTTCATGCAGGTATTTTTGAAGACCATATTTCCATGATGTACAAGTAACAATTTAATAGTGATAAATCCTTTTATTAGACAGTGAAAACTATGAATCATACTATTAGATTGATTAGAAACACTCTATTCTCTCTACAGAACCACACACATCTCTCATCACTAAGCCAGATGTGATGGGGGTGTTGAAGTTACCCTGTTTAACTCTATTTGTCTAACTTTTCTCACTCTGTAACATTTACATGATGTTATTGAATGACAATTTAAGCAGTGAAAAACAATGGACAAATACATTATTTAGGGCATAAATTTGGACCTTGGTCTCTCTATGTTTAACTATTAGGGGATTAAGTACATTAATGCACTTTTAGGAACACATAAACTAAGTATTTTAGAATTTTTTTAAAAGGTTTTCAGAAATTTACAGTGTTTCCTGGAGAGACCAACTGCAAAATTAGAACTGAAATTTGGTTATATTGTCAAAATAACTATTATTATACTGGGAAATGGGCTATTGTTGACTGGGAAATCCAAATGGTACTAGCCTTGCACAGGTTACTCTTCTGTTACTAGTGTTTCTATTTATTGAATCCACAGAATAGCCTAAAATACTATCAACACTAACGCATATGATAAATTTTATAGGGATCCAATACTAAGCGACCAACTAGAATCTTTTTCATAGCTTACCTGTTTTAGCAGCTTCAATTAAGCTGGCAATATGCCTAGAAGGATGAGTCAAAAGTCAAGACAAATTTCACCGACTTCTTCATGAAATGTTGTTTTCTACTATGTGCTGCCTCTTTTAAAGTGTTTGCTATAGACATGGAAAATACCAATTCTGGGAAGTCTAAAATTGTGAGTCATCCCTAGGAGTCTAATTCTAACTGCAGTAACTGTTTCTTCTCGTAGGAAAAACAATAGTTTCGTGTTTATATTAAATGAAGGAAGTTGCAAATCCCTTTATCATCTTTAATTTTTAGTTTCATTTAATAATATAGATAGCATAGTGGTATATTTTTATAGATCCCAGTCAGAGTTGCCACTAAGAGTAAATAAAATCACCATTGTCATTCGCGAAAAATAAAAGACAAAGAAGGGGTGAAAAACTTAGTATAACAAATATGTCCACATCTATCAAGTAAAGCAATTAGGATAGTGCTATTGAGCCTACGTCTTGTAACTGGTGGCAAGTTGCACTTTATCAGACACTATCATAATTATCCTTATTATTTTTAGGCCTCATGTAGTAAGGTTCACTGGAATAGAAAGAGCATTTTCCCTTGAAAATGCAAAAGATTTCATTTGAAAAAGTTAGAATTCGCCTGTTTCTATACATGTCCTAACTTCTACGGGAGTCCAACATCAAAGCAATCATTTTGACAGCTGAGTAAAAAGGTTTCAACACTGGTATTTTTCGGTGTTTTATGACAATCATCAACCATTTTTTTCTAGGAATAATCAAATTCCAGGGCAAAACTGTAGAGGAGGGAAATATTTGTGACACTATTTTGTGAATCCATTTTAACCCTATATTTTTTAAGTGGATTTATACTTGCAATTGATGTATACATGTTTAGATGAACTTGTATATGCTACTGCCCTCTATTAGTATCTAGAACCAGGACTAGCATTTATCATACCTAAAACTATTAAAATACCACATTCCTACAGATTTGGTCGACAACACCAATTACAGTCTCTATTTTAAGTGTTTATCCCCAGATGCTGCAGACATTAGGGGCAATGGTATTATGAACCGGTTAAAACAGTTAATTGTTTACTCCACAATTAAGCCACTTTATTTTACTTTTGTACAATCTCATTTTGATTATGCGGGATTGGTTTACCTAAATATGTTTCAGTCTAATATTATTCCATTTCAAAAGATACAGAATAAGGCTGGTCGTGTCTTTAAGTTGTTTCTGCCGTCTCCTTCACTTTTACCCAATAGATCAGTCACAAAATCTCCAAATACAATGGTGGATATTCTCTACGTGAGTCTTAGTGTCGAGTTTGTTTGGTTTCTACACATAAGCTGATCTTCTTTGACTTTTTTGGCAGCAACATCTAGCGGACCTTTCTTGTGAGCTGATGATTCTAGATGCTGGAATATTTTCGTCTTGAGATTTCGGAACTCCCTAGGTTGATTTGAGTAGGTAAAATTAGTTCCAGGTGAAACATTGTAAGTGATTTGATTAGAGTTGGTGCGGGTTAAACACTGTGTCCAAAAGTCAGTCTCTTTGTCAAAAAGCAGAAACTTAAACTGCTGGTCTAAAAGAGTCCGAAGTCTTGTCATGATTTTGGCATTATGTGTCAATATCACCAAAGCTTTGGAACCGTTAATACTACTAGGTTTGATATTTTGTAATACAGAGCTTGATGATGATGTTCGTTTGTTCTGAAGCTTTTATGGAAGCACTTTTGCCATACTTATAACTAAGGCTAGCTGGTCTGAGGCTCTACGACTCTACGGTCACTAAGGCTCTACTACAGTACTAAGGCTCTACAGTCACTTCAGAATTTGTCCCATTGGATCTGGGTTGTTTCTAGGGATTGGCTGGTGTTGAGGTGTAGAAGGGTTAGATACAACTATAGAGATCACATTGGTAGGCTCTAGGGTGCTTAAAGACCTACTGACTGTTTGGTTTACATGTTTGTCTGGCTTTTCAATGGATTAATTTTCTGAATCAGGAAGTAAGTCCAGCAAATACAATGAACACTCAACTGCTAAACTGGGCAGTAGATTTGAAATAGGTATGCTACCAGAATAACACTGGCAATTGAATCTTCCCCTCTCAATCTCAAAGGCTTATTTAAGGGTTATTTTTGTAATATGGTCTTTGACTGTGTCGTGCTAGCCAGATATCTTGCACTGCCTGCAGCCTACAATGCGTTAGTAGTATAGTAAGTGTAAGTTCTACCTCACCAAACTCATCCATTGAATTTGCATCATTTTCAATCCATTTTATATCATTTTAATATCAATTATTGCACATTTTTACAATTTTCCATTCCTACATTCAACATGAAAACAGGTCCTTGGAAATCAAATTTGGTCTTATTTTTATACTTTTCACAATGTGAATATGGGTTTTAGATCACCCGATCAATTTACCCGCTTTTCAATTCAAAATTTCCGACATTTTTATAATTTTCCATCCTGACCTTTAAGATTGTAACAGTTCTTGTGAAATAAAGGTTTAATTATATTCCATTTTTCCTATACTACAGATAAAATATACTACTTTAATATATTAGTGGATAGTTCAATATCTAAATAGTTTGTTTTACCTTATTTTTGTCTTTCAATAGCCTTTAAAATCATACTTTATCCAATTTTGAAGATTTCTTTTCAAGATCAGCTGCTTTAGAAACAAAACGCTTAGGCGCAGATATATCAACCATTTCACCTTTAAAATGAATAGTAATTACGAATTTATTTCCAAATTTAGTTGTAACACATTTCATTCCTGTAATCGTGTATTCCATTCCAATGTCTAAATCTTCTTTCCTAATAGTTCAATTGTACTTATTTACCCTTTTTATTTCGCTTAAAAGGTTCCCCATTTATTAGGTGAATATTTTATTAAACAAATTTCCAGATCGAAAATAATTTATATATTAACATATAATTTGCTATTAATGACTTCCATGATTTCTTTTCTTTCTGAAAACATAACACAGTAAATGTTATGTAGAGTAGCAGGTATTTCATATGATAAAAGTTTAATTTCTATATCAGCAGTTGACCCATTTCAATAAATGTTCGATTCATGCTTTGAAACATTAAAACAAAATAAAGGATGTACTGTTTTAAAATGATTGTAATTAACAATTGTTCCACTATCAATATTTTTATGTTTAAATCCTAACTGCAAAAAGTTTTAACCTTTTTCTGTAGAATTTTACAAACTGAGAATTTTTACTAATTCACTAGATCTCATACCTTTCATCTTTTCTCCGTATCTCCGTATTTAAGTGTACCTGATTCATCTATTGCCTCTATTAAATGTCCCAGCTTGTTTAAATAAAAACTAGGCATTTCAGAATAGTGGTCCTTAAGATCATAGCCTTTATTGATTTCTCTCTAAAGTAATTTTTGAAGCTAATTACTTCAAAGAGGGTAAAAAGTTAGACAGAAAATGGGTTAATAATTGGGCAGTGAATTGACCAGGTAATTGCATGCTGTAAAATCCCAAAAAAGGCTTCACACATGAATCTAGATTCTTAATAAACGTCCTAATTTTGCCAGAAATCCCAAGAAACCATGGGGAAATTAAACATTTCACAATTTTTTTGGGAGGGAGGGGGTGGGCCCGAAGGCCCCCCTGCGTACGTGCCAGGTTGGGCATGTCTTAAAATTTACCCGAAAAAGACTTTGCCTTTTTTAATATACCCGTCCATCTAAAAGAAAACAGTATTTCAGACTATTACCAACAATTAAAAGATTATTTTCAGTCAGAAATGGATAACGATAATGTAGGAGCCATTAATGTGCTCCAATGATTATCGAAATGAGTTACACAATTTATATAAAGATTTACCACTAGTTCCTGAATATTTTCAATATAAATAAAGTACGAATTTAAATAATAAAATAAATTATGTTGTGACTTATAAAGTTTAGAATATCATTTAAAACATGGCTTAGTATTGAAAAAGTACATAGAATACTAGCATTTACTGATACCCTATTTAAAAGAATATATCAATCATAATAATAAATTTACGACAAAAGGGGACAGATAATTTCGAGAAAGATCTTTTTAAACTCACGAAGAATGCTTGTTTTGGGAAAACAGTGGAAAATGTTAGAAAAAGAGCTAGTATTGGAATAACCACTAGTGATGAACAAAGACAAAAAATAGTTAAAAAACATAACATTGGATCGGAAATAATCTTTAGCGAGAATTTATCGGTAGCCAGAATGGCCAAGTCAAAAATAAATCTAGACAAACCTATTTATATTTGATTTGCTGTATTAGAGTTGTCTAAGTTACTGATGTATGAATTTCATTATGAATACATGAAACCAAAATATATTGAAGACATTGACTTATGTTATATGGATAAGGATAGCTTTATCTATGATATTCTAACTGGGGATTCTTATGAAGACATTAAAACTGACCTCCGAAAAAAATTTGATAACTCAGATTATAAGTAAGAATACCCTTATAACTTCCCTGCAGTCAATAAAAAATGATAGGTAGATGAAAATGATGAAGTATGAAATGTCTGGAACAATAATGTCTGAGTTTGTAGGCTTAAGATCAAAAGTATATGCTTATTTAAAAGAAGGTGACGATGAAACGAAAGCAAAGAAGAAATTGAAAGGTATCAAAAATGAATTTTATTAAAGATAAAACAACATTACAGAACTATAAAGATGTATTTTTCGGAAAATTGAAAAGCTTTCAGAAACTCAGTATACTTTAAGAGCAAACAAATATAAAATGTTCTCAGAATAACAAAATAAATAAACTTTAGACCCTAATGACGATAAAAGAATGTTTTTGAAAAATAAAGTTAACATGGTACTTTATTTTTAAGTAAAGAATACGAAGGGATTTAGTCCCTTCATGCTATAAGTTTGGAATATCTTGGAGGAAAAAACTGAAATGGATTTATTTTTGCGAGTAATAATAAAAGTGATATCATTGATGTAGATGATCTAGATCCAAAGGTTCAAAATTTAGTTATCTTTGACGATTTTGTAACAAAAATAGATCAGAAAAAATTGAAGATTTATTTGTGAAAAGTAGAAAACGAAATACATCAATAAGCTATATTTTCCAGAGCTATTTTGATACGCCTAAAATTATGCGATTAAACTGTAACTATTTTGCATTTTTCAATGTTGTAATCCAAAAGAAATTGACAGAATCCGACAAAACTATGCATCTGACTGGAAAAAAAGAATTATCAACTACTTTAAGGAGACAACAAAGAATCACCGATTTTTACTAATTGATTTGAAAACAAATGGAGGATATCTCAAGTACAGAAAGAACTTGGATATTCGCTTAATAAAATTTGTGTATACTAGATGAACAAGTTCGGAAGGTTAGGAAGTAAATATCAGAAGTATACTAGTAACGAAAGCAGATTACTTAATGATAATGGTAATCTTGATTTACTACTGAAACGATTAACTAATCTAGGTGATACAAAATCAGAGAAAGATGCTACGAATTTATAAAATCTGAAAATTATTTTAAACAATTTCAGCCGTGAAGTTGTTAACCAATAAATTCTTACAAATCAGTATTTAAGTGAAGATATTAATAGATTAACTAAAATTTATCGATCATTTGACAATATATTAACTAGAGTTGATGACAAAGGACTGTTAGATCAAAATGCCTTAAAAGCAACAAAACAATATATTAATGCAGAAAATAGAAGAATAAGAAAAGTTGCAAACCCCAAAAATGGGGCAGATGCAGTTAGTTTTTTAACTTTATTGATATATTCGAAGGGCTTCATGCAGGTATCTGAACGCTTAGACAGTTTCTAAAATCTTATAATAAATATACTTAAAAAAGATCCCGATGAAGCATTTCAAAAGAGAATAAAAGGAAGGTTGGAGTACAAAGTCAAACCTATGAAGTTTTTTGGAAGAGTATACAATTTATTTATCAAGATTTTAAAATCAAAGATTTAAAACCTGTTTCGATTCAAAACAAAAATGTAAAGTTCGAGTAGCGCATACAAAAGTGAATGAACGAGAACCTGTTAAACTATTACTTCATAAGAGACAGGTGACTAAAATTGAAAAATATAAAAATGAAAATAAAGAATGTGATATCGATCTATCCTTTCAACAACTATTTCAAAATTGTCCAAGATTATCGTTCTTGTCTCTTCTTGATAACTTTGAAATCAATGAAAAAAGCTGACTTTATTGAATATATAATTCATTTATCCTGTCTTCAAAAAGTAAATACAAACAAATGTTGTAAGAAAAAAGAAAATTTCCGGATTCGAATAGAAAATGTTATTTTTTGATGAAGAACCTGTTAAAATATCGCTTAAAAGAAAATAAATTGAACAAATTGAGCAAGGAAAAATAAAGAATAAAAAGTCTATATAATTATATGTATCATCAGCTAATTCAAATTGGTAAATACTTCTATTTTTAATACCCTTAGCAGCTGAATTAGGTAAAGCTGCTCTTACAAGTGGTGGAGCTGCATTAGGTACATATGCTGGAAAGAAAATTGTTGATAAAATCGCTGATTCTTTTAACGCTAAAGGCGAAGGTTTAACATTACCGCTGACTTTACCTTAAGTTCGAGGTTTTTAAATTACCAGGTATACACAAAATTGTTGTATCTGAACCTGAAGTGGTTGTTGAAATTCCCAAAAAACGTGTTAGACCCAGAAAAGTTGCTGAAGCTGAAATTTCACAATTCAAGGAATGCTCGCTTCCAAAAAACGGAGAACGTCAGAAAGAATAAAAAATCACATGATACCGTTGACGAATATTGGTTTATGAAATGAATTGGGTCATAGTCCTTAATTTTAAGGTGTTTTTTCTCGAAATAACTTACTAAGTATAATAAAGAAAAAAGAATGTGGTGTAACCAATTATGACTGTATGGAATCGCCTGAGACGCATTGGACTTGGTATGTCAATGATCCCAAGCACTCATTTGTAGAATTTTATGATTCTTTTGGAGTTCAACCTGGAAATGAAATAGTCAACTATTTAAAAACATCAAGAAAGCAACTGTCTATCATTCTACTCAAGTCCAAAATTTTAACGGTGTGAATTTTGGTCATTTGTGTTGATTATATAAAAAGAAGATTTAAGGGAATGGATCCACAGAATTTTGTTTAAAGTTTATTTTCAAATATAAATGGAAGAAGATTTAGAAAAGAGATTATTTGTTTATCGTAGAAGTTTTAAATATTGTGGAAGTGTTAGTAATGCTTTCTTAGTATCCAAATTTATATTTAGTGCACCAGATTTATCTGTACCTCCTTATTCGTTCTATTTAGAATTACTTGCTGTGTATAAATCAGGTGAATTGGTTCAAGAAGAAATAATTAAACGAGAAAATTAATTCCGCAAATTATTACAGTATTTTCCTCGTGAAAAATATATGAAACAAGTAAAATTAAATGGCTATAAATATTGTGTAAAGTCTCTCGAGTTTAACACATAAACAAAAAACTTCTGATTTTCCACCCGCTCTTCATAATACGTATTTACTTAGTAAAAGAATCCTGTAAAATAAAGCTAATACCCCTTTTGTTTTTAAATTAACCTACAAGTAATTTTGTATCCGGAGCCAAATCGAATCTTTTCACAGCACCAAACAGACAGCGACCTCGCAGGTTCTATCTCAATAATTAACTATTGTCTCGTAAATTTTTATGGGTTTCGTTAAACTTAATAAATTATATATATTCAGAATACTCATTTAAAGAAAATTCGATTGATATGTATATAAAAAAAAATTACATCATCTCGACCAAAAAAACGGTGGGAAAATAAATAGATACTAGTTTCTGTTTACAGTGCGAACAAAGATGGCATATGAAGCATGCTTCTCTTTGCTATTTCAAAATATGATTTTGAAATAGCAATTTAACTGGGGGACTACACAGCTAATATGTATAGCTCATTATCCTCTTCTAAAGCTTTTCGTAGAACTGTATCTTTTTCAGCGATACTATAATAGCTTTTTCCCGCAGAATGCTAGTCCAGGAAAATCATACACTAAATCATATAAAATTATATATCTATTAACGTTGACTTGACTTCATCAAACTTACGAACATATATATCAAAATAATGCTTTTCCTTTTTTAAGGATCACCCTGGAAAAGATTCTGCAGGTGTGAATAAACATCTCCTTTTTTGGCTTTCATTAGTTCGGTTAAATAATCTAAATGTACACTTAATTTGTTTTTTTATCATTAAATCATTAGCTTTTTCCCAATCACATTCTTCTATTTTCTCTGCTAATAATTGTTTAACTTCTATATTAGCTGGATATATCTATAGCTTTTTCCAAACTGTAAATTAGCTTTAATTTCAGCTCTAAACTCTCTGTTACTGATTTCCTTTTCTCGTCTTTTTTTATGCAGTGGGTTCTTGGGGCTACAAACTTCACTATTTTCATCAGTCGATTCAACTATTTTGCTCCATAGCATCAAAAAGATCTGTTGTTCTGACTTTTCCAACTTCAAAATCCCGCTCATTTATTAATTGATATCCTTATTTTTCATGATCTTGTTGTTCATCTGAATGAAAAAAAACATGATTAATCTCTCTAGAATAAAAACTTCACCTACTTGACGTTCAAAATCCTGCAGAAGAAATTTTTAAATGGTGAAGATTCCTGGCAAAAAGATCAATTCCTTAAATCTATCACGCATTCAATTACTAAATATTTAATATATATAATTCGAAAAACCTAGAGTGAAAGAAAATCAAACTCAAATTAAATTGCAGAAAATAAGAGGAAAAAATATCATCGTAAAGGGTCCATTTTATTTCTGAGCAAAACAACGGTTATATTTTGAAAGAACACAAAAAAATGTTTCGAGTGGTATGTTCATCAAATTTTTAGCTCAGTAATGAAAATATCAACAAATTTATCACGAAATCCAATTCTCCTCTACATAGTTGCCATGCTTTGGTTTTATAGTGGTCATATAAAATATCTCTTTTTATATTTTAGAATAATTTTTCAATCTAAATCTCTTATGTTTCAGACCTTTGACAATTAAATAGAATAGTAAAATAAAAGAAAATTAAAACTCACGGTCCAGCTGTTTCAAATAATCCTCTTTGTATCGATGCTCATAATAACAGTTAACGTAAGCGTGTTCAGACGAGATTCTTTACCTCAGGTCACAAGGATCTTTGGTGAAATGGTGTAATCTTATTAGCATTACTAGCATATGAAGAAAGGTCAGTAATTCCATGATCTATGTCTGGTTTTTAATGTGTAGTAAATAGTTGAGGCAAACACTTTGGAAAGTAGTGACAAACTTATGTCAAGTTAAGTGATAGTTATTAGGGTTGGATAGTCACTTCTGATAAATCACTAGATATGGCAACCCTGAACGAAAGGGGATTTTTGGGGAACCAATTTTTTTCGAGAAGACAAGAGACTTTGGGGGAATCTCTGAAAATTCCAGGATAGTAGAAGTACTAATGTTTTCAGACAATTTCTACCAACAAATTTCTAAGTTTTTTTCTAAATATATGGAGGTTTCCAATAGTCTTAATATGACTAGTTAAACTATTCCATTCCTCTATAAAAAAAGAGAAAATATGAATTGGAAGAAATTTCTGTAGGTACACGAAAGTCAACACTACCCCTTGTATCGTTATAATGAATAGTGGACGTCTTGCACAATAAATCACTAAGAAAAAATGAAGCTGAATTTCCAGCTGCAATCCAAAAGTAAACCACAATGCATAACATTCATGATGGCCTGCAGCCAGCAAAATGTTCAAAGTCGGATAAATTTCCCGAAGAAACTGATGAGGAGAAATATCTGCTAAAACCTATACAGTATGATTTTGTAGAACTCTTACTGGTTTAATGACTAATGGGAAAGTAGAGAGCAAAATACTTGAACAATAAAGTATATACAGGTGTATAAGAGAAACAAAGATGGTGGAGAGCAAATTTAGGAAAAAATGTTGGAGATTCATCATTATATTTATATATATTGCCAGCATTTTACTAGTTAAAGTTACCATGTTACAATTCTATCACTGATTCCTTCATGGACTTCTCCAGCAGCTTTACTGTGTTATCGGTGCTAATGGCTGTTGTTTTATTAGCAAAAAGTGAAACTGTTTCATTAGTAGAGTTTACTGTTAGTTTGTTTACAATTTGGTAAATTATTAAGAAATATCAAGAATAATATAGGACCGAGAACTGATCCTTGTGGAACAACTATCTCGACACGGTTTTTTTCTGAAGAGGACTCATTTAGTCTTACATTATGGTTACGGTGACTTAAAAAACTTCTGAAATATTTGACGATTTTCACCTCAGATCTCACATATTACAGTTTATGAGTAATAGTTCATGGTCCACCGTGTTTAGAGCTTCAATTCATGGACTTCTCCAGCAGCTTCGCTGTCTTATCGGTTCTAATGGCTATTGTTTCATTAGCAAAAAGCGAAACTGTTTCATTAGTAGAGCTTACTGTTAGTTTGTTTACAATTCGGTCAATTGTGCAGTAATAGTAAGAATAATATAGGACCTAGAACTGATCCTTGTGGAACACCTATCTCAACATGGTTTTTTCTGAAGAGGAATCATGTAGTTTTACATTATGGTTACGATTACTTAAAAAACCTCTGATAAATTTGCCGCTTTTCACCTCAGATCATACACTTCATAATCTGTGAGTAATAGTTCATGGTCCACCGTGTCGAGAGCTTCAATAGATCTAAAAATACAACACCTACTTTAAAACCTTATCTAATGCATCACTAATAATTGTTGTTAAATAAATCCTTTTCTACGGAACCCAAATTGTGTTTCTACCAGTAACTTATGATCCTAAAAAAACTCATCATTCTAGTACCAAAATATTTCTCTAATACACTTGAAATAATAGGTAAGATAGATATAGATCTATAATTTCCTGGGTCACTTTAACTACCACTCTGATGAATTAGGGCAACTTTAAAACAATCTGGAAATTCTCCTTGTCATTAGTTTATTCACATAAAACTTGAGATATAACAGAGAAAACACATCTAAGTGTTTTTAAAGTAATATGGTAACTACCGGATGAATTACTACGCAACCCATAGTCTTTTAATTTCATCAACTGTTACAGGTCTAAGGTGAAAGGCTATACCAGTCGGGTCCCTCGGTAAAGCAGTCGTACGTCGGATCACCACTGTCAGGTACAACTGGCATAGCTAGAATTGGGCCAATACTCGACAAATAACTCTGAAATTCATTATATATGTAATTTTTGAAATTTGTAGTCTATCCCATTGCACTAGTTAATTCGTCAGGTGCAGCATTTATTTTTGAACCTATCACTTCTCTTAATAGTCCCCAAGTTTTCTTAGGGCATCCCTCGGCCACCTTAAACTTTTTTCTCAAAATATTATTTTTTCCATTTCTTAAAATTGTATTCAACTTTTCGATAAGATTTCAATTTCCATAAGCTTCACATAATTCACTATTTTCCTGTGCCGGGTTAATTGTTTCAGCTCTAAACAATTTGTCTTTAACATTTATATGCTTCAATTGACAGGAGTAATTTTACTTGAATGTTTTCTATTACAAATTTGTAATGTGTCTACTTGACTCATCAAACCCCGCTACTCTTTATAAAAAAGAACCTCGACTTTGCATCTTGAACTTTTATCTATCTTTCTTTCGAATAAACCTATGATTTTTCAGTTTTATCATCGCATTTTGGTTGATCACTGAAGTCCTTCGTAGTTTCTTACCTTTAACCTCCTTTGCCACAGTTCTGAAGCTACCTGAAACTCCCAATTGGTAGGATATAGCGCCGGTAAGGACCCTAAGAAAACTCAAAGGAATATTAGAAAGGATATTATCCAGAAGCTTAGCTGATGCTCCCGTAATTCTTGCAGGGATGTTTATGCAAGATGCAACCCATTAGATAGATTTCTGTTAATAAATTCAGTACTAGCAGAAAGTCCAGCAGAATAGACATAGAGTTAATCGGGATTTTTATTAATTGTTCTCCAATTATGTCCATAAAATCATAGAGCAGACTCTGTGGAGGTCTATATTCTACAACAATATAAAAATTCGATTTCTTTTTTTGTAATTTGCAGAACATAACACTCACAAACCTTCACTATATATATTGTTAGATCTTCTCGTATTATAGTGTGGCGGCCGCGGAAAAAATCAAGATCAACTAAAGGTATATATCTAGGCCTAGACAAATGCAAAAAAATAAAATGTAAACTGTCCTTTCTTAATCAAACAGTTTGTGGTAACTAACCATAAGTAAGGAGCGACCCGGGTGAATGGTGACCGAAATTCTGTAAAAAGGAATTTTGATACCAATAGATACATCAAAAGAATGAGATTTGTATACTTATTTCGAGTTTAGTCTTACCCATAGAAAGTTACGTGCCTGAGAAAATTTGCCTCATTTTTGGAAGAAAGGGGGAAATATCCGCTAAAAGTCATAGAACCTTAATGAAAACCACGCCATCAGATTCAGAGTGTCAGAGAACCCTACTGTAGAGGTTTCAAGTTCCTACCTGCAAAAATATGGAATTTTGCATTTTTTTTTCCAGAAGAAAAATCACGGATGCGTGTATATATTTTATTTCTTTTTTTCCATTGGTGTTTGTATCGATCCAGTGGTCCTAGAATATTGCGGGAGGGCTCATATAAAAGAAATTTAAAGTTCTAGTTCCCGTTTTAAGTGACCAAAAAATGGAGGGCAACTAGGCTCCCTCCCAAACTCATTTTTATCTTAAAGACACCTGATCAAAATTTTAAGATATACATCTTGTTCAGTGTGGCCATAAAAATATAATAACTATGTCTTTGAGGATGACTTGATCCCCGACAGTCCCCGGGGGAACGGCTGCAAGTTATGAACCTTACCCAATGTTTGCATATAGTATTGGTTGGTGGGATATACAGACGTTTTCAAGGGGGATATTTCCTGAAAGTGGGGTGTGGGGGTCGACGGCTACGTGGGAGGATTTTTCCATTGAGGATTTTTTCATGGGGGAAGGGACATTGCTATGAAGAGGGTGCCGGATTTCCCAGGATTATATAAAAAACGACCAGAAATCAAATTAAAAAAACAATTTTTTTCAAGTGAAAGTAAGTAGCAACATTAAAACTTAAAAACGAACAGAAATTATTACGTATATGAGGGTTTTTGCCCCCATAATCAATACCTTGCTCTTTACGTTAAAGTTGTTTTAGTACTTTATAAGAGCTATTTATTCTAATTAAACGGCCTTTGTGATTAAGGGGTCATTCTTAAGGGATTAGAACAAAATTCGAATTTTAGCGTAAAGAGCGAGGTATTGACTAGGGGGTGAACCCCCTAATTTACGTAACAAAATTTACGAATGTAGATATTCCTTGCGTAAGTTGATTCGCAAGCTACGTATATTTATTAACAATAAAAATGTTCGTAAAGAATAACTGGAGGGCAATCATCCCTCCTTACACGCCCTTCTTAGATGCCCTCCTCTCAAAAATATCTGATCAAAATTTCGAGTTAGTTATTTTGCTCAAAGAAGTTTAAAGTTCTTTAAAGTTCGAAAAACTATGACACCAGTTATAATATGACCCCTCAAAGCCCCTGGGGCAAGGGTTTTGAGTTACGAGAGTCGCCCATTGTTTACAAATAGGGTTTCTTGCTTAGAAAGGGGGGTTGTGTCCCTCCCTCTCTTAAGGCTTAGGGTATCAAGGTGATTTTTTCAGGGAATGGTTAGAGCGGGGGTGTAGAACAAAATCAAAACACATTATGTGTTTGCTGGTTGTTAAAAGGGTATACCAGCAATGTTTAAACAACAAGCGAGAATAAAATTTTGAAGCATGTAGGTCATGTTGAGGAGGATGATGAAAAGTGATAGGAGGGTAACTAAAAATTATTTTCATTAGCCTCGTATATTATTGCGTCTCTCAGGAATAGACTGGGTAATTAGGTAGAAAAGCTCAGGGAATATTTGGAGGATGTTGAGCTGAATCAAATGACTCGCATGTGAATCGAGGTTTAAGTTGAAACTTTCAAAGAATGTTTAAGGAGGTGTTCCTCCAAATCAAAAGACACTAAGGGCATCCAGGCTATCAAAAGGAATTTCTGGGCCTATCTGCGTTGTTCTCAGGAACAGCAATGGGTTTTTAGTTTGAAACCTTCAGACACTGCTAAGGGGATGTGAAAATAAATCATAGGGTTCTATTCACATCCAGTTTGTAAAAATATCATATATTTAATACCTCAAGAACAGTTAAGGGTTATTAAGTTGGAGCTCTCAGATAACGGTGAGGGAGATGTGAAACTTATTGAAAAGACGCAATATGCATTTCAATTGTCAAAAGGGTGTATTTGCAAGGTCCTAGGAACCGCTAATGGTACTTAGTTGAAACTGTCAAGGAATATTGAAGCTGATCTTGAAATAAATGTTGAACAAAATATAATATTTGTATCCTGGTTGTTATATGGTATATGGAATATCTCAGGAAAGGGAAGTCTTTTAAGTCAAAAATTTTCATGGAATGTTGAATGACTATTGAAATAAATCAAAAGATACAATATATCAAAATAATTATATTGACTGACATGAAAAGACAACACTTAGAAAACTTATGCAACTTAAAAATTTAAATTGGAATCCAATTTTTAATTCTCAAGGCAAAAATCAGAAAATTGGAAATGTTAGATTACGTTAACTAATATTAGAATCTTGCATGAACAAAAAAAAACAAAAAATAGTTAAAAAAAACTGAAAAAAGTTTTCCAAAGAAAAGTACAGACCGTTTGAAAACCTGTGAAAAACACAAATAAATTCCTACAATAACTCGAGCTTAAAATAATGGAAGCTACTGTCAATGAATAATTGAAACCCAAAGTGTGCATATATTAAAATAAATAATCATATCAAAAATAAAGGTAACAGGTACTGATATAGATGAATAATTAAGTGCCAAAACGTGTAAAAATCAAAATGAGTGCTCTGGTCAAACGTCAGACGAACAGAAATTACTAGTCACATGAGTTTGGCTACTGCCCTCCCACTCCTAACCGTAAACATGCTAAAATCTACCGTGTTATTTGTGCTTTGCTGAAAATAAGGTATGTTCGTATTTATAACAATGAAAAATGAAAAATTACATTTAAATCAAATCTTGAAATTTGAATTGCTGAGAATCACAGGAATAAATATCATTATATATTCGTTCATTTCATTTTCATTTGTTCTTTACAGTCATCGTGATTGTTATTGCTACTTTAATTTCTATTTTTTGTCGATAATTTCAAAAATTGAAGCACATTGTTAAAAATACAAATAGTATTCAATAAACGCAAATGATAGAATTTAGAAGGATTACGGCTAGGAGGGGGGGGGCAGTGTTCAAACTCCTGTGTCTAGTAGTTTCCGTTCATTTTATGTTTGACATGAGCAAGAGTTTTAATTTCTGTTCCTTTTAATTCTTCTACATCAGAACCTATTACCTTTACGTTTGATACGATTTTTATTTTAATATTTGTTTGTTTTGGGTTTCAAATATTAATTGGCAGTAGTTTATGGTCGTTTAAAGTTTGAATTATTATAGGACTTTATTGGTGTTCATCTTAGATTATAAATTTCATTGAGAAACTTCTTTTTCAGAAAGTTCGTTTTAACAGATTCCGAAATTTGTTCTCTAAGTTTTTTTTAATTTTTTTTAGTAATTTTGCTCTCAAGCTTATCATAAAATCTGATCAAAGTATGATTATTAATTTTGTTGAATGTTTAAGACTACTGTTTAGTTAACCATTTTTAGATTTAGTGACCTCACGCGAACATCTGAGGATTTATGTTTTAGTTTTAACTTAAACTAACTTTAATTTATAAGAAAATCTTTGTCTATCCAGCACTGAGCATTTTACCTAAGCTCTATGAAAGAGATTCTTCAGCAGAAACGTTAGTTTGTCTTCGCCTAAGCAATTTATTGAATTTTATTTTTAATTTCAATGAATCAGTGAAGTGACCCTGTAATTTTTTAGGTCAACGACGTCATGACTTCCTCATACTCCGAGATTTTAGATGACGACTTGTCACCGGGAAGCTCTAGTATTGAATCCTTAACAGAGCATGATGACAGGCAACTTGGGTCAACTGAAACTCTTGCTAACCTAGCGGCACATGGAACTATCACTACAAAAGGAGATCTAGTATGTTTTGTTGCCAAAAATCTGGAAGAGAAGATTAGAATGTCTAGTCCATCCGACGAAATTCCTACAGGTGAAAAGAGAAACATCTAATTAAAGTTTTTTATGACTGACATGCTTAGCTATAACACTGCCGAAAGAAACAATCTTCATCTATTTACTCAGCCATCTCATCACCCACCTTTATAATGCTGCAAGTAACATCGCGTCCTCTAAAGTACTTTTCCCCATTTTTATTTGAGTAAAAATAGAAGATAAATCAAATAATAGAGTTTGTTCAATTTGAAATCCTGACATCTGTCTTGTCATAATATTAAGGAGGGGATATACTTCTTAGATCTAGGAGGCCAGTTGAGGCATGAAGGTACCTTATTTCTGAATACTGAAACCTACGTTTCTTAAAATGATCAAACATCAGTAATAGAATCAGATATGTTCTCAGTGTTTTCGTCTGAAATGTCTATGGTCCGCAAGTTACTTGAGGTTTACATTTTAGGTAGGATTCTGGCTAAAGCATAAAGGTACCTTATTTCTCAAGACTGAAACCTAAGTTTTGATGGAGGTGGTGCACTTGCTGACTTTACTGCTTGAATTTGATAGGAGAAGGTATTGGAGGTCTACAGACACATTTTAGTTCTCCTATTTTACAGACCGAAAATCCTTCAATGATTCCACTTAAAACGAGGCACATAATATCTATTCTTCTCCTATGAAACTGTCTGTGGGACGGAAGATGTTCGAGGGCCCACTGGCTTTATTTGGTTCTCTAATCACTGAAAAATCTATAGTTAAAAATCTGTGAGTAAAAATCTCTTTGATTGTTTAGTTGTTGAAGTGAAATGGTTCTTTTGATCCGATAGCATGGAAGGTTACAAGGCTGCCCAGTGTTATTAAAAGACACAGGAGGGAGAAGGTTGACTATCCTCCAATGAGCTTTGGCACTGTGAAAAAACACTATAGCTTAAAAATAAGCTTCTATATCCACACCTTCTGTACTAAGGTACCGGGCGGAAAATGCATGGGTGACATGTTGCTCTTTACTTTGTCAAAGCTATTGCGTTAACAGTGAGCCCTATGCCTGAAAGCAAAAGGTAGTCGAAACTCTGGCTTGATCCATCTTGTTTGTGTTTTTTTTTAATACAGAAATATTGAAAATGTGTTTTTACGTGGATCATTAAATCCACAAGTGATCATTAAAGAAAATTCCAAGAGAATTGATCAGTAACTAAAACAACTACTGGAAATCTACCTTCTATCAATAGTTTCTGTTACATATCACCATAACCGGAAGCCTCATTTAGAAGGATTACAGTCTCCTGTCTTGGGCAACGAGGAAATCACTTTTTCGCATGGGAAGCAGTGTCGTGTCTTATTTTTTCACTTTTTGTTTCTTCGTTACTGGCTGGGTGTTTGAAAATCACAGAGAGATGTTTTAGGACTCATTTGGAAGCTAATTTCTATAGCCGTGTGCTTTTTGTAATAAATAAAACATGATATTTAAATGAGATGAGATTTTTGACAAAAACTGTCTTCATTTAAAAGAGTGTATGACATTTGTATCTTTTGACAAGAGATACGTTATAACCAGAGCTGTACCTATGGTTGGTGGTGCTCGAGGGAAAATTAGTTACAGCGCCCCACTCCTGACTCA
The DNA here is from genome assembly GCF_032884065.1 of Artemia franciscana. Taxonomy (NCBI): domain Eukaryota; kingdom Metazoa; phylum Arthropoda; class Branchiopoda; order Anostraca; family Artemiidae; genus Artemia; species Artemia franciscana. The sequence continues at coordinate 1,815,486 of NW_027063627.1, forward strand.
AATATAAGCTAAAAAGACAAATCAAAGTGAACATTTTGATCAACGTGGCCCCCAGGCATGGAACCCGGGGCAGCTGCTCTGGTTGACCCCCCCCCCCCCCCTTTTGAATAGCTCTGGTTATAACATACGCAGTTTTTCACAAGAGATGATATAACACGTGTCCTTTGAATTCCCTGAAACTTTGTCATGTTTCTTCTACTATTCTTCCTTGTATTACTTTGAAGAATGGCTTGGGTGAAAAGTTACAGCACTAAAACAAAATACAGTTTTGACAAAAAAGCTCATTTTTTTATAGCTCAGACATTACTGACAATATGGTTCTTTCTTAACGAGGTTCCTGCTAAGAAAAAGCGGAAGGCTTTTTACTGTTCGTGATATATATAGAAGAAAATACGGACTAAAGACACGCATTGTAAAGTATGGTGACAGAGCACCATCTTGTCAAATACCAGACCAAAAGGGTGTATTCCCATTAAAAGTGTTACATAACCGAATTCGAACACACGAATTATCATAGCAGAAGCGAAAGACAAATATTGTTCGGAAATTTTCGCCTAGTAGGGTTAAAGAATGCCATAATTGACTGTGGCGAACCGAACCAAAAGCATTTGAGACAGCTAGCACACGAAGATGGATTTCAGAATCAGCAATCTTTCTGTGCTGAGATTAGCAACAAGGTTCAAACCGTGTGCATACTGGCACCTCACACACGGTTTAAAACCAAAAATAATTTGACACAAGAGTAGAAGCAAAAGTGTCGACTCCTCTTAAAATGTTGAGGAGATCAGCATTCAGAGGGATCTTTACTCTTTTAAAACAGGCTTCAAAATACCAGTACAAAACGAATCAGGAACCAGACCCGAATTTGAAATTAGAAAGGCCACGGAAAGGCTTTTTCTTAAGCTGTAAAATCACAGAACATTGACACCACGGCATTGACACCACGAAAGGGTGGGTATGTTTTATCTTTAGCGTCTAAAATGACCAAGGGCATTCAGGTGAATCTTTCAGAGAATGTTAAACTAAATCAAAACACTTTATGTGTGTGCTTGTTGTCAAAAGGGCGCTACTCAGGAATGACTGAGAGTATTGATTTAGAACCTTCAGGAACGACGAGATAAATGATCTTTTGACCAAAAGGTAATATTTTCAGGCTACTACCACTATACTACTGCAACTACTAATTCTGTAGCGAGTACTACCAAGGCTGAAGATATTGAAGGGAAAATATGAGAAAATTTTGAGGGGACAGTGGAAACAAACCAAAATATGCTATTTGCTACGACTAAAACTTCTACTGAGGCTAAGGATATTAAGGTGAAATTTTCGGGGAACTTATAGGCGGGTGTGGAATTGAATCAAATCACACTTTGTGTATTCAAGCTGCCAAAGGATGTATAAGTAATTTCTCAGGAATAGGGTAGAACTTTAAGTTGAAACTTTCAGGGTTTTTTTAGGGGAACGTTGAACAATCAAAAGGCATTCTGTACATGCTATTACTACTACGGCTGCTCCTACTTCTGCTACTATTGTTTTTATTGCTACGACTTTTACTACAAAGGCTAAGGGTAGGAAGTTGAAAATTTGTGTGAATGCTTATGGGGATGTTGAACAAAATGAAAACTCACTCTATATAAGATAATTTCCTAGACCACATTGCCTTTCCATTTACAGGGTTTAAAAAAATGAAAATATAGAGAAAACGGCTTTAATATTTAAAAACCAAAAAAAAATCTTTAAATAATAAAAAAAAATCCGAACATACATAGCATAGATACATTGTTTTGGTAATAGTATAAAGTTTTCTTTTTCAGGAAAACTGGAGGAGGTATAAACCTAATTAGACGATACTATGTGGGTCCAAAATAATTTCAAAGATTTAAAGAACATGAAAATTGGAACATGGAATATTACGACGTTAAAAAATGACTATCGCATCGACATTTTAACTGACGAATTCTGACGGTTTGAACTGGATTTATTAGGAGTTTCAGAAACTCATATCCCAGGGGTAGGAAGCATGAAATTAGGTGACATAGAATTTGTTTACTCAGGCAGGAAGGATGGGGTACATAGACAGGGAGTAGGGCTCATGATGAATAAGGAAGCTGCTAAGTCTTGTTTAGGCTGGGAAGGTATTAATAATAGAATACTAATTGCTCATTTTATGACTAAAAAGTTTAGGGTATCAGTTATAGTAGTATATGCCCCCATTGAACCAACTGATGGAGATACTAGTGACTCAGATGAATTTTGCTTACAGTTACAGGAGCAAATAGACAGGGTACCAGGTAGAAATATGGTGTTTTTGCTAGGAGATTTTAATGCCCAGGTTGCTAGAAATAGGGATAGATGGTATCCTAGCCTAGGTAAATTTGGTGTAGGAAAAGAAAACAGTAATGGCTATAGGCTTTTGCAATTTTGTAGGTATAACAACCTAGTTATAACCAATACGGTGTTTGGTCACAAAATGGCCCATAAGTTGACATGGTATTCACGTGATGGTAAGACAGCAAACCTTATTGATTATGTTATTGTAAACAGAAGACTAGCAGGATCAATACAAGATACTAGGGTGTATAGGAGTGCCGTTATTGATGTTAAAAGTAAAGATCGCCATCTAGTAGTGTCTAAGGTTAATTTAAAGCTGAAATTTCGGATGGGTAACTCCCTCCCGGAAAGTTATGATGTTGGTAGACTTAAGGATGAAAATTTGAGAAAAATATTCCAGGAACAGTTGAGTACTAAACTTGAGGGTTTAAAATTTGACAATGTGGAAGATGGATGGAATAATTTCAGAAAAACAATTTGTGAAGTTGCTGATGGTGTCCTAGGGAAGAGTGCTAAGACAGCAACTAGGAATATTAGTGAAAAGGCTTTAGGTTTAATAGAGAGTAGAAGGGGTTTGTATAAGAATTATCTGAGTGATAGGTCGTATGAAAACAAAAGGAATGTAAAGAAAGTGGAGAAAGCATTAAAATATGAACTAAGGAGATGTGAAATGGAGGCGATGGATAAAATTGCTTAGGATCTGGAAGATGCGGCTAGACGGTATAATAGTAAAATATTATACTGGCATGTTAATAAATTGAAAGGGAGTAGCCAATCCGGACTAGTCCCAGTTAAAGATAGAAATGGGGCCACAATTAGTGATAAGGAAAAAGTAAAAGAAAGATTGGTGGAACATTTTGAGCATGTGCTAAACCCAGATACAGTTGCAGGAAAAGATATAGATGAAAATGAAAATGTTTGTGATACCTTGGATGTGAAGGAAGATTTGTTTAGTGAGTAAGAATTAGCGACAGTACTAGAAGGATTAAAAAATAATAAGGCCCCAGGTGCTGATAGTATGATTAATGAGTTCCTTAAATACGGTGGCTCTGAGGTTAGGAATAAGCTACTGAAGATTATGAACATGATTTTTGAAAAAGGGGAAGTACCCAGTGATTTTAGGAAAACCTTAATTAAACCACTGTATAAGAAAGGTGACAAGAGTGAGTGTCGTAATTATCGAGGCATTAGTCTGGTCTCTGTAGGTAGCAAATTACTGAGTAATATGATAATTTTTAGACTGAGACATGCTGTAGACAAAGTTTTAAGGGAGGAACAATGCGGTTTTAGAAAAGGTAGAGGATGTTTCGACCATGTTTTCACTCTTAGGTTAATAATTGAGAAGTCCCTTCGTTGTCAAACACCTTTGGTCCTTAGTTTTATCGATTATGAGCAAGCTTTCGATTCTGTTGATAGAACAGCGTTAACAAAGGTCTTATCGTTATATGGTATACCAGAAATATACATTAAAGTGATTTGCGCTATGTACGAGAATAATACTGCTGCGGTTAAGGTAGGAAATGAGGTTAGCAACTGGTTTTGTATTAAATCAGGAGTTAAGCAGGGTTGTGTTCTATCCCCCTTTATATGGATCATTTTGATGGACTTCGTGTTAAGGAGCACAGGAAAGGCAATTGGAGACCATGAAATCAAATGGGGAGGAAGAACGCTCCTGGACTTAGCTTATGCTGATGATTTAAGCATATTAGATGAAAGTGTGAGCAAAATGAATGAATTTTTAGAGGTTTTACGAGTTCAGGGTGCTAAAATAGGCTTGAAAATTAATGTTAAGAAGACTAAGTCATTAAGGCTAGGGATAAGTGAAGATGAACAGGTGACATTAGGTAACGAAAAGATTGATCAGGTTGGGAGCTTCAGTTACCTTGGTAGTATTATTAGTAAAGATGGTGGGAGCAGTGAAGATGTTAAAAGTAGAATAGCTAAAGCTCAGCGTGTTTTTTCACAGTTAAAAAAAGTTAGGAAGAATAGAAAGATAAGCCTACAAACCAAGATTAGAATATTGGAAGCTACAGTGATGACAGTGGTCAAATATGGCTCTGAAGCATGGGCACCCCGAAAAGCAGATGAAAATTTACTAGATGTTTTCCAGAGAAATTGCCTACGGATTGTTCTGGGTACCCGGCTGACTGACCGTATTTCAAACAGTAGGTTGTTCGAAAAGTGTGGTTCAATCCCGCTTTCTGGGGCTATAATGAAAGAAAGGTTGAGATGGCTAGGCCACGTTCTACGGATGAAGGATGACAGATTATTGAAGATTGTCCTTTTTGGCCAACCGTCTGGGGCTACACGGAAAGCAGGTCGTCCTTGTCTGGGTTGGGAGGATGTCATAACTAAAGATTTAAAGGAAATGGGAACTTCCTGGGAGGGTGTAAAGAGGGAGGCTTTAAATAGATTAGGTTGGAGGAGGAGCGTGCATAGCTGTGTTGGCCTCAGGCGGCTTGGTGCTGCAGTGAGTTATTAGTAGTAGTAGTAGTAGTAGTATGTGGGTCCAGACTTTCAAAAGCACTAAGGCTATTTAAGAATTTTCAGGCATTTTTCAATAATAGAGAGATTTTGGTTTTTCTTTTGATCTAACGCCTAATTGTGTCGAAAATACGATCCCAACATTGAGCCTGGTTGTCCAATATCTACCTAATCGACTTGGGTTTGGCTGATATTTGCAATAGGTAATGTTCTGGCAAAAGAACATTTAAATGTTGAACGACCTGACTCTTTTTGGATATTATCTAAAAAGTCATCAGCATGCTTCAGTTTGTATAATGCATATTCCTTCCCCATAGGTTTCTACTTCACTGTAAACCAGGCACCGTTGACTTTTGGCATTCTCTATTGAAGCAAAATCATTTTCTTTATAGATATATTTATGTAAATACTTTATCTGACCTGTACTTCCAACATATTCGACAATTATATGACATTGAAATTTTTTTTAGCATATGAGGATTAGATGTGGCAAGTGACGATTATTACGATTAGTTTGATGATTATTGGTGTTTTTTTGATAAACAGCATGGTCGTGTGAGAATTCTCCTTGGTTCATTTCGTCCAATGTTTTTATTTCATCCGCTAGAAATTTGACTGAATTCTATTGGTTTGGAAAACCGAAGCGGCACTGGAATTTCCCATTTTTATGGATCATAAAACTTGCATTTAGATTTAAATTCCATCACGAATTATACATCATCTACTTTTAGACTAATTCTCTTAATAAAATATCGTCGGAATTTAAAATTTCAGCCGAAATACGCTCATCAATTTGGACTGGATTATAGATTCGATCCTCAGGACTCATGATCAATAGCAATGCATATGTGGTAGTCCACGTTTTTGAAATTTAATTTTGTACATATATTCTGCCACCTTTCCATCTGTTCCTTTTCAATATCGCTGATTATATGGTCAAATTTCAGTTTCGCAATTTGAGTAACGAGATCGGGATGATCTTGAGTGGACTGTTCTATGATAAACTTATTATCATCAAGTTTGATCTTTGCTGCTTCTTTAATTTCAGGCCAATCAGGATGGTAAGTCACAGTTATAAAGACATCTGGGGGTCCAAGGCGCCGAACGATAGCCAAGGCGTCTCCAAAATGTGCAGTAAAGTAGCGTGTAAATCCGGTAAAAGATAACGGTAGAATTACGTTTTCGCAAACAACTGCATTCTGTTTAGTTTTTCTTTTTTTTAGTTTTTCTCTTTTTTTAGTTTTTTCTTTTTTTTTGTTTTTTATTTGTTATTTTTTTGGTTTTCCTTTTTTTCTTTTTTTTTCTTTTTGAGTTTTTCTTTTTTTTTAGTTTTTTCTTTTTTTTTCTTTTTTAGATAACTTCGAAGACCACACTGCCTTTCCATGACGAAAGTAAAACAGTTCAAAATAGGGGATGATACCTTTTTATTGACAGTGAAATATAAAATTATTTAACTGGATATTTCGAATACATATACAGTGTTCATCATCAGCAGTAAAACTAAAAGACATGAAATGTCTTTTATGAACACTGTATATGTGTTCGAAATATCCAGTTAAATAATTTTATATTTCACTGTCAATAAAAAGGTATCATCCCTATTTTGAACTGTTTTACTTTTTTCTTTTTTAGTTTTTTTCTTCTTTTTTAGTTTTTGGTTTATTTAGTTTTTTGTTTTTTTTCTTTTTAGTTTTTTTTTTGTTTTTTCCTTTTTTATTTTTTTTATTTTTTGTTCTTTTTTATTTTTATTCTTTATTTTTTAGTTTTTTTTCCTTTTTTTATAGAAGATAGTGTAACGGACAGACGGACAGTACATTTTTATTTAGATAGAAGATATATATTACAAATTAAATATGACTGTCTTGTAGCTAAATTCTAGTTTCAAAATCTTTAGTTTTTTTCAGCCCATCAAGCTTTTTTAAGACCGTCTCCACGAGTTATGGAAACAAGTATGTCTCAAACCGTTGAGTTTTTAAATAAGATTGAAGGTGATGCTCGAAGGGTCGCCTCTGCTGTAGACAGCTTAATGGAACAGCTTGGAACAACCTTGCACCAGGTAAAATATTTTTATGTGGTATGATTTCTTTTTTTTTCATCGGAAATTCTATGTCTGAATGTTCCCGGGTCTCTAAAATTGTGGCTGCAGCGGAAGCTGCAGCCTAGTAAAGGACGAGCTTCGGCTAAGATTAACCCGAAACTACCGATTTAGATATCAAATCAGATCGAAATAAGAAGTACACCATTGGTATTGTCATGGCCGAAAACTCTTTTAAGGAAACTTACACTCTCCTGGCTTGAACAACAAGGGGAATCAGTTTTTGCATTGGAAGCATTGATATGTCCTCTTATTTCTTTTTTCTCCACTACTAGCAGAACTCTGTAACACCATTGAGACCAGCCTCCTCCCCCATTTTACCCTTTTTTCCAGAATTGCTTCCGATAAAACTTTTGAGATAGCCATTCTGTCAAAAATAATCCCAAGGTTAAATAACTATGGTTCCTATGGGATTAATAATCCCCACCAAGCACTAGGGGCAAGGGTTATATATAAGGTCTTTATGGAAATAATGGCTGGTAAACTTTGGAGGGGGTCAGTTAATTGAAAACCAGCCCCCTCCCTCACGCTCCTTTCCCCCAAATGTATCAGATCAAAATTGTAAAGTAGCCATCTTGTTCAAAATGGCCCAAAAGTCAAATAATTATAACTCAGGGGTTAAGAAAACCTTCCCTCGTCTCATTGGGCAAGGGTTTTAACTTATGTAAGTTGTTCATTGTTAACATATCGGAGAGTTTTTTGTAGAGGGGTTGATCGTATATACCTAGGAAAGGGCTCTGTCGATTGGAAATCGAAAGTTAAAGTTCTTTTTCAATTGCCCTTTTAAAACTCAAAAGTGATTGGAGGGCAACTAACTTTCCCCTCCCCCACACCTATCAATTCCCCAGACACATCCAGTCAAAACTTTGAGATTGCCATTTTGTTCAGCATCTTTGAAAATCCCAGTAACTACGTCTTTTGGGCTATCCACACACAGCCCTCGGGAGTAGGACTGTTATAAGCTGTGCAATTCGCCCCTTGTTTACATATAGTATTTGCTATTATGAAAGGTTTGACCTTTAATGTCCAGAAAGACGAAGGGCATTCAGCTAAACCTTTCAGGGAATATTGAGGGAGTGTTGAACTGAATTAAAATACGTAATGTATATACGGGTTGTCAAAAGGATGTAACTCGGAAATGACTGAGTTTCCCCCTTCAACTCCCACAATGTCACCGGATCCGGTCGGGATTTAAAAGGAGAGCTCTGAGCCATGAGGTCCTTCTAAATATCGAATTTAATTAATATCCGATCACCCGTCCGTAAGTTAAACATACCTCATTTTTAAAATTTTTCAAAATAACTGCCCACCCCAACTCCCCCAAAGAGAGTTTATTCGGTTCGGTTATGTCAATAACGTATCTAGGACATGTGTTTATTCTTCCCACCAAGTTTCATCCCGATCTCTACACTCTAAGCGTTTTCCTAGATTTCCCTTTTCCCCTCCAACTCCCCCAGTGTCATCGGATCCGGTCAGGATTTAAAATAAGAGCTCTGAGACATGAGGTCCTTCTAAATATTAAATTTCATTAAGATCTGATAACCCGTTCGTAAATTAAAAATACCTCATTTTGTCTAATTTTTCCGAATTAAGCCCCCACCCCGACTCCTCCTGTAATTGGGGAAACGACTATTTCTAATTTGATTTGTTCTGGTCCCTGATACGTCTGCCAAATTTCATCGTCCTGGCTTATCTGGAAGTGCCCAAACTAAAACTGGGCCCGACCGACAGACAGATAGACCGACCGACAGACAGAAATTGCAGTCGAACTTGACTAGAACTTGGTAAATATCAAGTGCCATGAAAACAAATATTAAAGTTAAAAGAAACAAATATGAGACTGAATAAAAAACAAACCATTACTGAATTTATAACGCACCAAAAATAAAACTGATATTCAACTCAAACTCAAAATGAACAGGAATTAGTTGATATAGCTTAGTCCTAGCTTAGTTGAACTGGGAAGTCTGAAAGCAATTACTGAAAGCAATATATAATTTAAGTGATTTGTCTGTTATCATTATAACATTGAGAAATAACTAGATTAACGAAAGGTCTCGGAATTAATGTGGTCCTAGGACTTATCAGTGCTCACAAAAAAAAACAGTGCTACTTTCGCGTTTCTATCGTTTTGCAAATTCTAAACTGTATTTCGTTGAAAACAATATGTATTTTGAACAGTTTATTTTTATAGGGCCATATCTAGCATTTTTGGGGGGAAGGGGTATGATTTGTTTGGGGGTAGGGTACAAAGTAAACTTTACGAAACGTGTCAAAATTTGTTTATACGCATTTTTGTAGCTTTTCCACGAGCAGAATTGAACCTTTGGCAAAGAAGGGGGGCTGAAGCCCGGTAACACCCATTGCTCTAGATGGTATGTATTATACTTGTTTGAGGTGGGTTACAAAACACTTTACAAAACGCATCAAAATTTGTTTGTTCGCCTTTTTGTAGCCTTTTTACGAGTAGAATATAACCTTTGAGCGAGAGGGGTTGAGATGGAGACCTATAAACTCTTAATTCTGGATGCGGCCTTGAGATTCTATTTAACAAAAAATCCACTCATTTATTATTTTGCTTTCGCTTTGAAATCACTTAAAATATATATTGCTTTCGGTAAAGCACAAATAATATCAGTTTTATTTTTGGTAAATTATAAGCTCATTCTTGGTTTAATTTTTTATTAGTCTAACATCTGTTTCTTTTAGCTTTTAGTTTTTTGTTCATTATAATTCCTGGTGGTTTATTTTCTCTGCTTCAAGACATAGGTCTCTTTTTACTTTTGTTACAAAGAATCTTGTTTTTTTCACTTTATCTCTAACAAAGATCGAACCACGGCCCATAGTAACCAAAGCCTAAAAAAAGTTTAAATAACTGGCTACTGGGAAAGTTTGCCACTTGTCCTGATTTAAGAAAAGTAACTTATAGTTCGGTTAGTCTTGATAGTAAAATGTTTTTGGGAAAACCAGTTTATGAATTTCGTAAATTACAACCATAAATAATGTACCAAAACACAATATATTAAATCGTTATTGCAACGCCAGCTGCAATCTAGTAAAGGATGAATCTCGGCCAATAGTAACCCAAAACTAGCTATCTTGAAATCAAATCGCACTGAAAAAAAAATTACGTCTTAAGAATCACCATGGTCGAAAACTCAATAGAGGAAACTTACAGTCCCCTGTCTAGAACTGGAATATCAAAGAGAGCTATTTGAGAATTATTTTTCAAACAAATGTCATCTATAGCCCGTGTGGTCTTACAACGAAAATGTCTGAAAGAACAAACCAAAGGGAATCATGCAGCAGAATCACTCAAATATAACATTACACCCCAGAAAAGCAATTTTCTAGATATTCATGTGTTGTATCATCTCTTGTCAAAAGATCCATGAGATATGTATTCTTGTGAAGGTGATTTTGCATGTTGTTCAAGCCAGGGGTTGTAAGTTTTCTGTACAGTATGTCAGCAATAATATTCCGATGGTCTACTGTTCGTTTTGATCTGACGCCGTTTTCGAGGACCTTCAGGCTATTTTTGAAATCACTATTATATAATTTTCAAAATAGGATTTTACTATTAGGACTAATTTAGATAATGGTTACCATTACTGAATCAGTAACAAATGCCATTTTTTTTTCACCAGCAAGTTTTTTCAACACATTTTTAATCTTTGGTTACAATTGGCAATGGTTCGCTCTTTACTAGGTTGCAGCTGGCAAAAGGGCAGAGGTGCTTTTTCTGATACAAAACAACATATCCGCTTCTTCATATATAGATGAAGTCTTTATAACTAACGTCATCATATCTTTTTTACTTTTAATGTCATTTATGGTTGTAAGTTACGATTGTGACGTCTATGCGAAGATGCAGTTTCTTGTGGAAAAAATGAAAAAAAAAAATTTAATTATAAAAGCATGTAGATGTAGCAATTTTGTTTATTTACTTATTTATTTTTTTAATGAACCCTCAAACAGCTTTCTGCTATGTTCCAGCACTATTCCTTAAATAAACCAGGAGTATTAAAATGATAAAGTAAAGAAGCCGAAATTTTTTTACATTTCCATGGTAGTAGAAAGAAGGAGACCTGTCAGAGGTTTATACTGGCACGTATGGCTCGACGAGTCAATAGTGTAAACAAATGTATCTGTCAAAACCATTTTAAGATTATAACTCATAAATTGGTTTCTTGTATTTAGTTCGTAAACAGAAGAGTTAGCTAGTCGAACTCATTATATCCAAGCTGCTTGTTCTGAAGGGGTATAGGCTGTCGTAAAAACCGACTTAGGAGTTCTTATGGATGACAACAACGCTCTTTGACAGTTTGTTTATATTTTCTTACCTAATTACTGAGACTCCTTACAAACTTAAAATGAAAGAAGGGACGTATTATAAACTAGCGACTGCAGGCATATTATAAAAACAGAAGTCATTGGCCCTCTTTAAAATTGGTGAAAACAGCCCGCTTGTCAAATGGTCACGATGGGTCGTGCCTCTTCTGTTGGCTGTAATTTTAAGAACCTTGTCGCGGTGAAGAAGGTGACAAACGTATTTCAACTTTCCCGATTTATGTATCCTTCCGATATAAATGAGCTCTTCTTGCTGTCTCGGTATGTTTAAGAAATTCAGGATCTACAGCAAATGTACATTTTCCTGCTTCACTTTCAGAAATTTTTATAAACTTGAAATTGTTTCTTTTTCCTACTTTGAATTTAAGTTCTTGTGGCTTGAAAGTTAATCTCAATATTTGGTTGTCAAATTTAAAGTAATTGTTTCGCTTTGATTTGTTGGTTTTTTCGCTGATGCCAATTGAACTTTACAGTTTTGTTTCCTCCGGTAGGCCCACTTAGCTTATCAGACTTAAAATCAATGCTTTTACTAAGCTCTAGGCTATGAATGATCAAAATTAAGTGGTGTTAAGACATTGTTTAAGAAAATTCTTTCTAGCATGAAATTCAATGTAATGACAAAAGTCAACAACATCATTCGTTCTACAGTAAAACGATATTTACTGCGAAAAAATATACTTGTATTTTGCCGCATTATTATTTTGATTTAAAGAGCTATAAGAAGGAAGTGTTTTTGCTTTTTTTTCTAAATCTTCTATTGCACATTTAATTTACGACTTAATCAACTTTCTGCATAAATCCAAGCCTGTATTTACAAATCCACAAGACACTCGTCTGAAATGCATGGAAATAATTTCTTTTTAAATAACGGTTTGAAATTGCATTTTGTATTGCGCGTTTAAGGACAAAACGTAGAATAGATCAGCTTATCTTAACGAACTGTTCAGGGTTGAAAAAATGGGTTTTGTGCATTTTTATTTGCTGGTTAGCTTTCGGTAACTCATGCAGATACCTTCTTACGTATTTTATTTCAAAGAAAAGACTCACTTGAATCATCATCATCACTGTAGCTGTAGCTGCGGTCATGGTTGTAGAATTAGCTTACACCTAGTAAAAAACAAACTACTGCCGACAGTAACCAAAATTTAGAAATGTGCTCTGAAAATAACCATAGTTGCAGCAGCACTTGCAAGTAAAAAACAAACGACGGCCCATAGTAGCCAAAATTAAAAAAAACTTGTTTTAATAAAAACTGGTTAGCGAGGAAAAATTGGCTCTCGCAGGTGATTCAGGAATGGTGAATATCATCTTGATTAGTCTTAACATGAGTCCTTTTGGGTTTGTTTTTTATTATATACGGCGCTTTTTCCTGTGTGTGATAGATGATGCAACTGTTAAAAAAAAAGAAGCTTAGTGATATCACTTAAAATGTGTACCATTCAATCAGGGAAGCTTAGTCTTGGTTCAAAGAAATGGGCCATCCCCGTGAAAAGTTCATAAGGTCATAGTAATTTTTTAAAACATGAACTTATGTGAGTTGACGCAGCTTTCCAAAATATAATGTCACATGTATCAATCCGAACCGGGTTCTAGACGTTCCATATGAACCATGGTGATTCGAACATTAGCTTTTTCTAGCTAAAAGCTGATATCGGCTGACTAGGGAAGTAACGACAAGACGAAATTGTTGCTGCTGGAACACAATTGAACACCTTTGGGAGGGGTAGAGTTTAAAGCTTCGAATAGGTTGGGGCGGTGAAGGAGTGTGCATAGCTGTTTGTCTCATGTGGTTTGGTTCTGCAGCAAGTTATTATTAGTGGTAGATTATAACGAAATATCATTTGCAAAGGTGAGCAAGATGCATAATGGTTTTTATATATAAGGTTGATAGTCATTTGTGGTCATTTTATCTCCGTTGTATTCTAGTTTTCCTGTAAGGGCAACTTCACATTTCCTGATATCGCGGGAAATATACATAGAGATGGTCTTTTGGACACGAAAATCGTGTCTTTTTATATCATGTATTTTAATTTTCTAACAAGGTGAACTGAGTTTTTAATGTACAAATTTTGCGTGGACACAAGGGGACGAAAAATTGTGGACTACCATTTCCTCAGTCTGGCAGATAAGAAGGCACTATGGGAAGTAGAGAGATGCCATCCTTTTGGATTTTTGACAGATCATCAAATTTAGGAGCATTGCAACATTTTGGATAAAAATATGTTATGCATCTATCAAGTGATGAGCCTTTTAGCTTGAAAAATTCTTAGTTCTTTTCTTATTTCTTGTGTAAAAACATTGTCGGGAACTGAATCTATGAATTTATATGTGTGCTTGTATGATAAAATGTCGATAACTTTTTATCATATGAGGATTTTTCACGAATAACCTGTTTATTCCATGTGTTAGCCTTAGTAATAATTTTTAAGCCATGACCTAAGTGGCACCCAAAGGCCCCACTTTTGTCCCTCTGATCATACAAATTGAACCTACTTGCACCGTACAGATTTCAGCAAGGAAATATGTTTTGAACTTGGACACCTACACTTCAATAGTAACCTCAAATTCGTTACTATTATGTTCTTTAATCTTGATTAATCAATTTATGTAGATATTTACTTCTGAAATATTTACTAGGAATATTCTACATTATGACCTTTATCTTACTGGTTAATGGTTAACATTTGATTCTTAATGACTATTTTCTCGACAATTTTTGAATAATCCCAAATTAGAAAATAGATTATGGGATGAAGAACCAGGGTGAGTACGGGTGGTTGCGTTGTGTGGGTCCACTCAGGGACCTCCAGTCATTTCGATTGGAACACCTTTGTATGATAAGATTTCAACAAGGTATGGCATTCACTATAAAACTTAGACTCTTATCATTTTCTGTCAATAAAGTAAAACCAGATTGCAACTTTCTATGGTCATGCGTTCTATGTGATGGGAAAACAAAGAAGCCGATAATTCTGTAATAGAATACTGTTAAAATAGTTTTTATGCATACAATAACCTGACCTTTTTTTGTTTTTATCAGATTTCAAGGAGTTGCTTGCGTTTAGCTATCAGTAAATAACCTTATGCTTATTATTGTACTATTAGGTAACGATAATTTATGATAGTTTAAGAGAGAAAAATAGGTTTATTTTAAATCAAGCAGTGACAAACATACTAAAAACTCTTAAAAACAAAAACAGCAACAAAACATTCATCAATAAAAACAAATTCCGAATATTTCGACTCCACATCTGGAAGGCTTTATCAGCGGGAAAGAAAAAGAAAAGGAAGAAAAAGACAAAATGAGAAAAGACAAATCATTTAAAGAAATATTTAAAGAAGTTAAATCATTTAAAGAAATAGACAAAAAACGACATAACAAAATAGAGAACAAAAGAACAAAAGAAAAGCAAATAAATAAAACTCAGAAGTAGTGTACTTTTCTCTGGAGCAACAGAATTGAAGTTCAAATCACCCTGTAGAAACAATTATCTGAAGTTATTTTATTTTGATTGTATTTCCATCAAAATATATGTTTTTATGTTTCGAATGTCTGTTTAGAGCAACCGAACAATTTTGATAATTCATAATAATAATGGTTCCTGAGATAAGAAAAATTAAATCTCCCAAGTAAAAAAGCTGTTTGCTTTTTAGGTTGATCATGGTAAACAGTTAACAACGACCAGCATTTCTGGTGGTCTTACATTACGAAATTTTGTAGGGAAAGAAAATAAACAGTTGATATTTTATTGATAAAACTATTCTGTTTTTATCTATTGTAAACTTCTGAAAACTGTTGAGTTTTCATGGAAATCATGCTTCCAGAAATAGTTACGATCTAGCAAAGAACAAATCTGTAATCTACTCTCTTTAAACGAGCAACTGCGTATATTAAAAGTTCTGGTAGCCTTTTTTGGTAGCCCGTCTTCCATAACAAAAACTTTGGCACTGATCTGGGTATAATGTAGATAGTATGTACGTATACCTACCCCAGAGAAGCAACTTTTCAGAAGATACTTGTGTTATATTATCTTGTCAAACGATAAGTGTGATGCACCATCATACACATTATGATTTATTATAATAATTCGGTTACTATGGGCCAGAGTTCGTTCTTCATTATAAATAAAATTTTCAGGAATTATTCTAGCTTCAAGAAAATTGATAAATCAGATTTTTCTGTTATATCCCTAAAACAAATGGCTGGACTTTATACAACTATATCTACATGCTTTTTATAATGCTGAAAATCCTATTTTGATTTTCGAATTCAACATGATGCTTATAACATTTGTTGCTCAAGTGTTATCCCAAATGCAGTTTTCCGTAAAAATTGATTTTTATTTTAAACACTTTTTTTCAATTACAAAAGGCAATAGATGTAGCAATTTTCTTTAAAATGGGCAATTAAAAAGCTCTCTAGGATGCCCAGTACCCCGCTAGCTGCGGAGAAAAAATCGGAAAAAATATGCCTTCGATGCAGCTCACTATGATGTCTAATGCCCCGCTAGCTGCAGAGACAAAATCGGAAAAAAAGATGCCTTAGATGCAGAATATCGTGGTTTTGGCCACTTTTGAAGTTTTTCAAGCCAATAGATTTTCTCTGTTGTTCAAGCCAAGGGACTGTAAGTTTCCTTTGTAAGGATTTCGGACCAGGCGGTTCTAATACTATGCTTTGTGTTTCGATCTAACACTACTTTGAAAAGTTGTTGGCTGTTTTATTTATTAGTATGGGTCGTGATCGTCTCTTACTAGGTTGCTAGCTACCGCTGCAACCCCATGAAGCTAGAACAATGCTGTTGAAGCTACTTTCTCTGTCAAGAGGACCAGCCAATTACAAAGTGGACAACCACCGAAGCCGACCGTGATGAAATACTGCCTGGTTGCAGCATTAGCTTATGTCGCCTACGAAAATTCAGTTTTTTTGTCAAAAAGTTTGTTTTATTTTAAATATTGTTCTTTATTACTTACAGAAACTAGATATAGCATTTATTCAAAATGAGAACTTAAACAGATCTCTATTATGTTCCTAAGCCCCACTAGCTGCAGCGAAAGAGAAAATGGAAAAAAGGCTTCATATGCAGAAAAAGTAATCTTCTTCGTCATTCAAGCCTTTGGCTTTCCTTGTTGTTCAAGCCAATGGATTGTAAGTTCCCTCTATAAGGTTTTCGGCCCAGGCAATAACGATGTTCTTTGTTTTCGATTCGACGCCATTTTTAGGGGTTCTCGGGGTATGTTTTGGTTACTGTAAGCTGCGTTCGTCTTTTATTGGATTGCAGCTATCGCTGTAACTACGATCACTTTTGATTCTTAAAAAGAGCCCTAAAACTTATACTTTCTAATCGAATGAGCCTTCTCCTAGCTAGCCTCCTACGACGAACTTATAAAATGTGGCACGGGGTCAAAAATAAATAATAAAAGCACATCGCCCTTTATTGAGTACCTTCCAAAGAAGGCACTCTGGTTTCCTAAAGGCAGCAGTTAAAATGGAAAAGTAGACATTCGTGCGCACGAACAGTATGAAAAAGAAGAATAAAGAACAGGAAAATATAAAAGACGTAGAACATAAAAGTAAAAAAGTTATCCGTGTTTCTTTTCAATTCCCAAAATTCGCAATGCCTAAGCTCTGAACATGTTTAATTGCGGTTGAAATAATATATTTTCTTCCAAAACAAGTCCTAAAAACCGTACATATTTGTCAGTTGGGTGGCATATATGACCTTTGAATAAGGAAGCGCCGTTTCTGAAGGACAACTTTTGCCTATACAGGAAAAGTATAAGAAGATACAGATTCTTCCAGCATTACAATAAAACCAGCGCCGGATTCATTTTTTGTGAGCTTCAGTGTAAGTGAGGGGACATTTTCTCAAGTATATAAATGAGGGTAAATTTATAGAAGCTTGGAGTATACGTACATACTCTCTACATTATAGTCATATCTGTGCCCAGATATTTTATTATGGAAGAAGGATAGTAAAAAGGGATCTTGCATGCATTTAACTTGTGGTACCTTGGGTACGGCATTTGTGCACACCTCCTAGATTTGTGATATTTTAGCGTTAGCGATTTCCCAACATCTTTCGATGTATAAAAAGCGACAACCTTTCGTTTTGCGTTTCTGACTGTACAATGTAACTAAATGTTTTGACTGTGCTAAATAAATTTTGTATATGAATGATAAAAAAGTAGTTATTCGCGCGTGTGGAGAATTTGACGCACCAGCACTTCCTGCCTTATCTGAGTTTTCTACATCATTATGGATAATGTATGCTCTACCAAAAGATGTAGTTTCTTGTAAGACACTGCATTTTATTTTAATCCAATGACTTCCAACTATAAAAATAAGGGCACTAGAATTCTCAGTTTCCAGTTAAATTAACCTCCTCCTAAGTTCCTACGACAAACCCTTCTATAAGAAGTGGCTAGGGAAAATTTATTTTGCATGGAAGATGCTTTGCTCTCCGCTAAGTGCCGCAGAAGGGGGCACTCCGACTTTCATATATCTGCCCAAGGAGAACTGTGCGTGGAATATAGTCTTCAGCACCAGTTCCAAGCATTCAATCGCTCTAATATCCTTAGATCGGTGATCGATTTTTATTTTACCTCCTTAGGTGGATTTTTTTGTGGTATTAATCCTGGAGTTTATATTAACTACTGTTTTTGCATCACAGCAGCATCAAAATATTTTGACTTTTACAAATTATGAGATGGATTTTTTTTTCAGATATCCGCTGTCACGAGCGAATCTCTTGATGTTTATAAAGATTCAGTCTGCAAAGCTTGTGACTTAATGGACTCCAACATTAAGGTTAGTGTAAATTCTGTACAAAAGTGTCTTATTGATGTAAAACTTTGCTCTCCAATTCCCACATTACTCCATTTACTCCACTGAGCAAATTCAGATCCTAAAAAAAATCCCAAGTGCTTACTTTTTCTAATATAAAAAATATGGTAAAGCGTTTCATTTTTGTATTATACTTAAGTTGACTATTAAAAATCACGCAGAAGCGATATCTTCAAGGAGAGTTAGAGATCTGGCGGACATCGAAAAGATAGTTCGATACATTGAGCCCCTAG
This sequence comes from Artemia franciscana, assembly GCF_032884065.1. Lineage (NCBI taxonomy): Eukaryota > Metazoa > Arthropoda > Branchiopoda > Anostraca > Artemiidae > Artemia > Artemia franciscana. Next base: position 1,833,823 of record NW_027063627.1, read on the forward strand.
AACCCTTCAGGCAGGATTCACAGTTGTGAGCAATCCGACAAATAATGATCTTCGTACTTTACCCCTCTCCGTTCCTTGAAGGTGAAAATTGATACTGGGGTACGGAAAACTTGATTTCTGACGTCAAATTTGGATTCGTCATGCTTGATTTGATAGAAAACGACCACTTAAGCCCAAAATACGTCGAAATAGAAATTCTGATTTCCCCCCTTATTTTCCTCTTCAAGGGGGTCTCGGGTAATTGTGCAAGGGGATTCAGGGAGATTTTCTTGTGTTATTAAGCTGATTTTTCCGAACATTTTGGTGTAAAAAAAAATAAATCTGCCGTAATTTCCCCTAAGTCAAACCATATTTTTCGTTTAGTAAGTTGTAAAATACAAAACTGTATTTCGTAATGAATAAGCCACGTATTTAACTTAAGCTTAATGATACAAGACTTCGTAAAACCACTTTACAAAAAAGGTAAATTATAAATAAATTAAAGATAGCAAAATAAAATTCAAAACTTACAAAAAGTGTACCTCAGCTCCATTTTCCTAGAAAATTACCACAATTCACAATTGGTATTACAATTGGTAAGATATAGTCTGTACCATAAGCTTTAATTGCATCAGAAAATTTGGTAAATGTGGAAATTTAGAAAAAACGGAAACTTCTAACCATAGTTTGCCACTAGTTTCATGGTACTAAAACATACGATATTTTTGCACTAATTTTATATATTTTGTTCGTTATATGCATAATCCATTGAAGGTCATGCAGTACTTAATGATTTTTGCAGAACATGTATCAACTTATTGCAAAATGTGAAGAGGCAAATCAGGCAATGGTTCCAATTTACAAATATGTTGAGTCAGTGTAAGTAATCTCCTGCTATCCTTCTCTAATTACTGTTCTATAATTTTTTTTTCTTTCTTTGATCTCAGTTCTTATTCAGAGCCTCTTTTGCTTTTTTTTTCGGTTTAGTTTTATTTTCCAAATGCTACACAGCCTTAAAATGTTAAATGTTAAGCGATTTTACTTTTACTTTCAAGACTTAAGGGCACCGAAACTCCATGGTAGGATTCTAAGATTTTTATTCTTCCTTGAGTGATTTTATCCTTCCTGTGAATAATTTTAACAAAACAAAGACACTATAATATTATATTTCTAAATCCAGGATTAGATCTTTGTGAAATAGGTCCAAAAACACACAACAATAAGGTATACTTTGAATTTCTTCAGCTGAATAGAGCCGTCCCATAACCTACCAAAACCTGTTTTTCAAAATGTTCAATGAATGGTAAGTAAAGAATGGTCCTTGTCAATAGAAAGCAATCAAACTGTTCGTGGTAACGAACTGTAAGTAAGGAGCGACGCGGCTCAACAGGAACGGAAAATCCAGAAAATATAGTTTTGCTAACAATAGATACATCAAACGAATTGTATTTCTGTACTGATTCAAGATATATACAGTTTATCAACTTTGATGCTACCCATCGAAAGTTACGAGCCCAAGGAAATATTTAAAAAGGGAAAAAACGTTAAGCGAACAAAAATCGCACCATGAGATTCAGTATATCAAAAAAGTCTACTTTAGAAGTTTCAAACTCATACATACACCAATGGAGAATTTTGTATTTTTTGCCAGATGAAAGATTACGGATTTTTTTTTCAGGGATGATCGTATCCAACCAGTGATCCTAGAATATTGGCAGAGCGCTTATTTGATTGAAAATCAAAAGTTTTAGTGCCCTTTTTAAGTGACCGAAAAGATTAGAGGGAAGCTATCCCCCTCCCACGCCCCCTTTTTCCCAAAGCCATCTGATCAAAATTTTAAGATAAACATTTGGTTCAGCATAGTTGAAAGGTCCAAATAACTATGCCTTTGGGGATAACATATCCCCATACAGTCATGGGGAAAAGGACGTAAGTTACGAAATTTACTCGTTTTTCACGTATAATATTTTTACTAGTAAGCATGTAAAAAAATTTTTTTAGGGTGGAAGGATTTTATGCTTGAGGGGATTTTCCACGTTGAGAATTTTCCGTGAAAAGGGAATAATCTGGGGGTGAGGAAAGGGGGGGGGGGATTTCCTCGGTTAAAATTCCTCGTGCAGCAATTTTCCTTGGGAGCTACTTTCCACTGGGGCTGGGGGGATTCCAGTCCAAATTTTTTTCCATCGAAGGGGATTTCTGACATAGGCCTAGCTTAATAAACAGTTAGAAATTGAAGTCTTTTCGAAATGATAGTATACTAAGAAGAATTTAAAGGTGGGATTGCCTGCAGGTATTTTTATGGGGGATTTTTAGAGAGTATGGAACTGTCCGGGGGTGAGTTATGGATGTTTTACGTGGTAGAAACCTTATTTTGAGGAATGTTCTGAAGGGGAGTGAATTTTCAATGGAGGGAAGCTGGATTTTCCAGCTTTATTCGAAACAAAATCAAAAATTTAATTTGAAAAAGCTAATTTCTTTCGACTAAAAGTAAGGAGCAACATTGAAACTTAAAACGAACCAAAACTAATCCGTATATTAGGGGTTTGCCCCCTCATCAACAAATCGCTATTTGCGCTAAAGTTTGACTTCTTTTCCAAATTTTTAAGACCGACTTTTGAAACAAGTGGGCTGTTTAATCGGAATAAGAAGCTTTATTATAAGTTCTAAAGTACTTTAGCGTGAAGAGCGAGGTATTGAGGGGGGGGGGGGAACCTGCCTCATTAAGGGAATAATTTCTGTTTGTTTTAAGTTTCAATGTAGCACCTTACTATCAGTTGAAGAAACTTGTTATGCAAAGTTATGCAAAGCTCGCCAATTTTGAACTTACCCATTAAAATTTATTAGCAGAGGCAAATATTTATAATTTATTTAAAGGTGAAAAATAGCCCCAAAAAAAATTTACTATCGAGTTCATTTTCAGTTGTCATTTAAAGAAAAATCTCAATAATTTTTTTTTTTTATTTTAGGAAGGAAACCAAAAAACTTGTGGATCTTCTGGAATCAGTGGCTTTTTCTTAATACTCGTCAGCTCGCTTACAATTTGGAAACCCTAAAAGCAAAACTAAATGTATGGTTATTTGGAGTTATAAATCTTGCTCTTTTTGGTATTTTGCCTACAAAGACATCTTCGATTGTAAGATTACCAGACAAAAGTGGTCAAGGCTTTGTCCAGGTGAGGGGTTTACTGGGTTTGACCCCCCCCCCCTTAAAAAAATCGTCCGACTCGTAAAAACGTCACGAAAATGCATATGAACAAATTTTAGATGCGTTTTTAAAGTTTTTTTTGTAACCCTCCCTCCTTGAACAAAATACTGGATAGATTACGCCCTTTAACGTGGTAATAAAGCTCAGTTCCATTTTAACAGCTTAGTATACTTTTAATGATGCTTCCTGTAATGCTTTAAAGTTCTTCAAACTCAGAACAACTTTTTCAAGTATTAATTTTGGACAACTTTTAGATCTTCCCTGCAAAATAGGTTTACCAAAGAAAAGTAAAGAGGAGCGTTAAACTTAAGACAAGGGGAGATACACTGAAATAGTAACTCAAGTGTAAAACAGACATAAATAACAATTAAGAACTGAAACCCGAAATTAACAGAAATTACAATAAATAATCATGTCAAATTTAAAACGAAAGGAAACTACCACAAATAGGAATAGGGATAGTGCATCTTATGCCTTTTAAAGACCTAGTCATTTGTACTTTACTGAAAATGATTTTATTTCTTAGCTGTGACTTTAATTTGTCCGAGTATCACAAAAAAAAATAGAAGAAAATCATCAGACTAACCGAGATTACTGAAAAGAACTAATGAAATGCAGATCGAAAGTTTACCTAATACTGAGATTCATTCTTGACAGCCACGGCAATTTTGTATTTAATAACGTTATTAAAGAAATTTTTTTAAATGTATTTTGTTGTCAGTAAAGCCCAAATGACGTTCCTGTCTTTACAATGCATAGAGGGGGTTAGTCCTACTCCCGTTTGTGCTAGTTTTCGTTTTACGTTTAACTTGATTATAAGTTCTATTTGTTTTAGTTTCACTTTATTTATTGATAGGGATTGTGTTCGTTTAACGTTTGAATTACTATTTGAAATTATTTTCGCTCGCTTTAGGTTTAATGTAGCTCTATAATTTTTTTCCAAAAAGCATCTTTTGTGAATTTTTAAAAACTTAATTTCTATCCTCTTTTGAACGAAATAGTTTTTTTATTAGTTTAAAGAAACAAATACTTGTAAAGCTTTTTTCGGTTTTTCTCCTTAAGAATCAAGGTTTTGCTATTTCTTTTTAAGAATAAGCTTGTTATTTATATATTGTAAAAAATTATGACAAATTTTGAATGGATAGGTGTGCGGAAATCTGTAAGTAAACGGATTGGAAATCTGCTTACTTTTGGATTTATATAGGGCTGAAGTCATTCAGACCCCCCGTCATCATGCAATCTTTAGCATAGAAAATATTAACCGACCATCCCTTTCAGCATACACTAAAGTTTCAACTTAATTTCCTTAGGCGTTCCTGAGATGACACAGATAAAAATCGTTTGGCAACTTTCAATGCACATTATGTCTTTTCAATTAGTTCAATTTTCCCCTTAATGTTCTCTGAAAGTTTCAACTTAGTACTCTTAGCCTTAGTGGTAGTAGCAGTAACAGTAGTTATAGTAGCAAGCATATAGTGTCTTTTGGTTAGTGCAACATCCATCTCAACATACCCTGAGAGTTTCGCGGTATTACACGTACACTGTATGGAGAACCAGGATCAAACATACTTCCTTTCCCAATAACAAATCCTATATGTAAACAATGAAATTTTGAAACAATAAAACTTTTACAATTATATAAATTTTTTTATGTTTAAGACCCAAGTCCACTCAGGTCTATGGAAGGAGATTCAGAATTGTGGAGAGAAAACAAAACAACAACTGTAAAACCATGTAGTATTGCTTAACGAAACCTTAATGGAAGCATCGCTGCCTATACGTATGTTTTACTTTCCAAATTTGCAGGGTAACGCTAAACTGTCTGTGGTGATAGTAATTTTAAATTCTGTAGCTTCAGCACTGATATTTAAACGTTAAATTGTACTTTCATTCGGTGGTTTGATTGCAGAACAAAATGAGCTGAATCTTATTCGACGTTGTAGATAAAACAACATTATGATTAACCTAATAAATTTTGTTCTATGGCTGAGAGGAAAAATAGAGTTTTTAAAGAATTGTCATCCATTTTTATTACCAACTTCAGAATGGTAACAACACGTTTTAATAATTGAATCAGTTCTCCCGTTGTTTTTTTTCTTGGAATTGGTAAGGCTTTTCGTTGTTTTTTTAATAATGATTTTGTTTTATTTTTAATGTATCTGATTTGTTATTTTATTCACAAGGTTGTTGGTCATTAAACCACATCAAAAGTTTTCATGTCTAACTTTCCTTTTAAAAGGGCTGATTTTTTTTTTTTTTTTTACTAAAAATTTTCGTAACGACATTACTTAAGAATAAACTTGAAATTTAGCTTTTTTAAATTTTTTCTGGGGGGGGGATTCTACTTCAAGAAAAAAGTCAGTTGGTAGATTAAGAAATAGTGAGCCAAAGATTTGTTGTCAGTAGACAAAACTAAAAAGTACTACTAAGGTTGCAGACAATAAAGCTATTAACAGACAAGAAAGAAAATTTGCAGTAGTTGTCACAGCCATTTCAGCATAAGCCTGATCTTTATCCATTTAATCGTATTGCTACATATTTGTATCATCATCTCTTTTTTTTGTAAAAAAATTTCTAATTCAGTCTGAAGCTTGTCCGTTTTACAAATGCATTTAAGGTTGGCCTATACTTCTATGATAAATTGACTTTTGTCCTAAATAGGCCAAATAAATAGAAGGCCATTAGGGGGTTTTCAGCTCAAAATTGAGCTAATTTTAAGCCCTAGACTGAATCAGCTCAAACATGAGCGAAGTCCATGCTCTGTTGAAAACAACTAAGTCTAAGCTGCGGAATTTTAATGGTCAGATGCAAAAATAGAAAAAATCCTGAATTAGTAAAGTCTGATTTAACACGAATTGTAGCTTAGTCCTCATCATACGCAGCGCAATAGCGCTGCCTAAGTAATGAGCGATGTGGGCACAATGTAATTTTTTTTTTAACACGGCACTTCGTATCAAAGTAGTTGTACTAGAAGCTTCGAAAAGGGCTCATTCAATTGGAAATTGAAAGGGCTAGTGCCCTTTTTAATAGTCAAAAGGGAGTGAAGGGCAACTACCATGCCCACCATTTCCCCGAACATGTTCACTCAAAATTTTGAGATAGCCATTTTATTCAACGTAATCGAAAAATCCTGAAACTATATATATGAGGATGACAAGCCCCCTACAGTGCTCACGGCAAGGGTTGTAAATTATGCCCTGGGGGCATATAAGGCTTCAATAGAAAGGGTGATCGTATAAACCTCGGAGAAGTCTTATTGGACTGTTAATCAGAATTTTTAGTTCCCCCTGTGAGATTCTGACCAATGGGAAGATGGATACCCCTCTCCCACACCTCGTATTTCCCTGAAATATATCTGATAGAAATTAAAGATGGCGAAACTTCGAAAAGGGCTTATTCGATTGGAAACTGAAAGTACTACTGTCCTTTTTAACAGTCGAAAATAATCGAAGGGCAACTAACCCCCTCCCATGCCCACCATTCTCCCAAGCACATCCAATAAAAATTTTGAGATAGCCATTTTGTTCAACGTAAATGAAAGGTCCATAAATTAGCTTCCTAGGGGGCTCATTGGATTGGTAACCAGAAGTTCCATTGCCCTCTTTAAGATTCGGAGTAATCGGAGCGTGAATACCCCCCTCCCACACACACACACCTCGTATTTTCCCGAAATGCAACATGTGGAAATTTTGAGACGGTCATTTGTTGTCGTAGAAATCTTGAAAAAGGTTCAATAGATTGGAAATCGAAGGGGCTAGTGCCCCTTTTAATAGTCAACAAAAGTGATTGTAGTGGAACTAATCCCCCCATACCCCCACCATTTCCCCAAACACATCCAATCAAATTTTGAGATTTTGCTCAGCGTTGTTAAAAGATCCGGAAAATACGTCTTTGATGATGACAAAACCTTCCCCTGGCGCCCTCAGAGCAAGGGTTGTAAGTTATGTCCTGGAGCCATATAAGGTTTTTATAGAAAGGGTTGTCGGGTAAACTTCAGAGGGGCTTACTGGGTGTGTAGTTAGAATTTCAAGTATCATTTTTAAAATTAAAAGTGATCGGAGGGAGAATAACCCCCTCTAAAAAAAGCACACACACTCACCTCGTATTTTCCTAAAATGTATCTGATAGAAATTTTGAGATGGCCAATTGTTGTCGTAGAAACTTCATAAAAGGCTCATTCAATTGGATATTGAAAGGGTCTGTTCTAATAGTTAAAAGAGATTGGAGGGTAACAAGCCCCCCCCCCTCACGCTCATCAATTACCAAGACGCGTATAATCAAAATGTTCTGCGTAGTTGAAAGGTCTGGAAATTATGTCTTCGAAAATGACACCCACCCCCCAGAGCCCTCAGCGGAAGGATTATAAGTTACGCCCCAAGGGTATATAACGTTTTTATGGAAAAAGTGGTCGTACAAACTCCGAAGGGGGCTCATTTGATTGGAAGTCAGATGTTCTAGATCATTTTTAGGAGTAAAAGTGATTGGAGGCAGCCACTCCCCCCCCCCTGTTTTCTGTGTTTTGTTTTCCACAACTGCTTTTGTTCAAAAGTTAGCCATTTGTTGTTAGCCATTTGTTCAAAAGTAGTCCAAAGATTATATAATAAGGCCTTTGGGGTGGACAGAATCTCCTAGCGTCTGAGGGTAAGGGTTTTAAGTTATACCCCATTGACATATAAGATGTTAATGAAAGGGGTGGTCATGTGAACTTTAGAAGAGGCTGATTTGATTTGAATTGTACAGTTCTAGTTCGCTTTTAAAAGTCAAACATGATGGAGATAAACTAGTCCCCCTCCCTGACATCCTCCTTTCCCAAAACACATTTAATTTAAATTTAGAGATAGTCATTTCGTTACGAATAATCCAGAAATCATATAACAGTGTCTTTAGGGTGGAAACAATGTCCTAGAGACTATGGGCAAGGGTTGTAAGTTATACCCAGGGCACATAAGGCTTTTATGGAACGGGTAGTTGCATAAACTTTGGATCGGGTGGAGCTCATTTGATTTGAAGTCGGAAGTTATAGTGTCCTTTTTAAAAGTCAAAAGTGAATGGAAGACCCCCCCCCCTCCCAATCATATAATTCAATATTTTTGCTACTTTCATATTTTGCTACTGGCTAATAAAATCCTCGTGTTTCGCCTATTTGTTTTTTCTCTTTTCATTTATTATTTCCCTTCTTTGTTTTCATACGTCATGCATAGCCAGTATGGTCTCCGAACGTATTTACATATAATTCCCCAAAATATATCCGATCGAAATTTTAAGAGAGCTATTTTGTTCAGCATTGTTGAAAGGTTCATTATTGGGGATGTCAACCTCCCCACAGTCCTAAGGACAAAGGCTGCAAGTTAGGAAATTTGTTCATTGTTTACACATAGTATATGTTACTGAGAAAGGTTTGAATTTTACTTTCCAAGAAGACGAAGGGTACTCAGTTGAGCCTTTCAGATAATTTTGAGGGGAGTGTTGAACTAAGTCAAAACACGTTATGTGTATGTGGAGCCCCATAATAATAGTATTACCGTAATAATAATGAGATAAAAAATAACAACAGCAGAAAGAGAAACACAAACACAAAATAAAAAGATACAGCATAGCAAAAAAAATTCATAGAAAGTAAAAAGGGGAAGATCTCATACAAAATAAAAAAGACAGGATACGGCACTCGAAGAAAAATATAATTAGTTTTCTCCACTTTGGGGACAACTTTGGAGCAACTTTGAAAAGAAAGAAAAATTTCTTCATTCTAAGTTGACTTCTTTCAATACTGCTAATCAGAAAGACGTCTGTGCGGGTCTAAATAATAAAACAAAAAAAAGTAAATAAAGAAAAATAGTAAAGAATTTTGAAGAAGGCATATAAATAATGAATAAACACAAACAAGTTGGCTAAGTAAAGCGAGATTAAACATTATATACTTGTATGAATTAATTAATAACGACAGAGCGCTCCAACTATCATACGTAATAATTTTATGCCACACAATCATCCACTTGTAAACTTTGATGTGCTTCTCCTTGGACTCTTGAAAACTCGTTGGTCTCTGGTATTTAGTTACTAAATGGGTATTTTTTAGTCGAACCGTTTGGTCTTTTCACAAACAAATATGCCTGAATGCCCTTGGAGATAGATCCATGCATTATATTGGTGAACTTTTCTTAATTTATCACATTTAACTAATAACAGGTTACGTATTTTATGAATTTTGGCTGCCACGTCTTCACTAATAAATAAGTTCGAATTGTTTTCTTGGAATGTCCTACCCTTAAGCTTACTAGCATTTTTCATTATAGCTAACTTATTATCTTTTTGTTATTCAGTGTCACCTTCAAAAATTTACGATTTCTATCCTACTGTTTGATCCTGAAATTTACACCCGGTATTTCTAATCCACGGTGAACTACCTCTGTGAATAAAACTTTAGCATTATCATTGTTCTTGAACAAAGCATACCATATGATAAAATCATTTTCTAATTTAGCGGCTTCCATTCACACAATCCTACCCATACAATCCTTATTTTTTCTTCTTAACTTCATTCTTTCATCAGTACATGTTTTTATTTGCAATTTGAGACAAGACATATCATTTTTGATCTTTCCAGTTTCAAGTTCAGTATTATTCATCTTATTTTTAACTAGCGAATGGTCTTTTCGAGATTATCGACCCTTGCAGTAAGACTTCCTAATTGATTGTTGACATTATCTAGCTTAATATTATTTTCTTTTACGATATCGAGAATTTGCTTAAAATCTGCAACTAGTATTGATAATTCTGGTTTCGAGCTAGAGCTATCCTCTGAGGTGTCTAATGTGCTACTCATAACTTGTTGTCTAGGGTTTTTCCTTTTACGTCCCATTATGTACCTATAGACTTGATAAATATCCAATCGAACTATCCTTGAGATAATATTTTCCCATTAATTTACACACAGATGTCTTAAATGCGTCTTACTCTGACGAGAGTGTTGAATGAACTGACGCAGAAAACGACTGAAAAACCAAGTATTTGAAAATTAACCAAGCCCCTATTGTCATAACGAATTTCCTCACTAAACTAGTGTTAATATTTCATCTCTATCATGGCCTAGCAATGTTTTCAAGAACACTAATAATTTCTTGAAGTTAATAATTAGAAAATAAAGAAAAATAAAAAAAAACAAGATACTATTAAAGTCATAAGTATATTAACTTTAATTTAACGTTAAAAACTAGCAGACAGAAGCACTTTCTACAGGCTTGTTTCACTTTCCAGGTCCAGTCAATTCTTGTGTTCTTGTAAATTACGCTCGTGACAGCTTTCCGAAAGTCTCGAATATTAATGGAACATAAAACTGGCTTCCTCTAGATTTTGAAAAACACCTTTTTTGCGTCTTGACTTAAAAAAAATATATTACTCCTCTTTATACATAGAAAAATTCATATCTTCATTAAGGAAGACCAATAAATAGAACTTTAGCCTCACTCTGATTTCGTTAATAAAAGCCACTGGTAATCTTCTTTTTTTGGCTTGCTACATTACTGAAATTACTAAAGATTATTTGGATAGACAAAGATAGTATGTCAATATTATCATTTGTTTCTATTATTCCTATAATTTTATATTAAACATTTTAGAAATTGACATACTGAAATTTTGGCAGGTTGAGTGAGGTTTTCATTTCAGTATTTTATCTTCTTTAGTTGATCTTATCGGCGTATTAATTTCATTCTTCAGATTTATTAAATTTATGAAATTCATCAGTAGATTTGTTGCACTTAACACCATGAATTTATTGACCCTTCTTTTTTACCGAGTCATAGGAAAAATTGCTAGTGACCATATCCCTGCTCCCGTATCTGACGCTTCTTGCTTTACTGTCCTGGTCAATAGATAGATCGATATATAATTTTTTTATTTGCAACAATTAAATAAATAAATGAGACAAACCACTGCACATGCCTGGTGGCATACTTTAGCACTGACAATGTTACATACATTAGCACTGACAAAATAAAAATAAATCAAGCCAAAATAAATATAAGCCTACCGCATCAGCATAAATATACAAAAAAAAATAAACAAAAAATTATTCCCCGCAACATATTAAACGCAAATGACCTAATCATATGTTATTTAATTAAATATTTGAAAACCCGTCATAACTTACATATAAATTCGTCATACCTTTAATCCTCGCACCCAATAATTTTGACGAATTTCAACTTTGCGATTATATTTTGCAACTTTTTAATAAATAGTAAGTTCATTAATTCTGGAAAAATTATTTTCATCACTGCTTTGTTAAGTTTTTTTTAATAATTTTAAAACTCTCGCTTATTGCAACATTCTCTTACTGATATTGGAATTAAGTTCCAAATTTTTGACCCAGTATGACGGATGCTGAAACCCGCTCTTGATGTAGGACGAAACTCACATGAAAAATACGAACAATGAGTGGTTGGATAGTTATGAAATTGGGAATTAGTTGAAAAAATACCAGAGACATTAGAAAGTAAGCTATTTAAAAATAATCGTGACAAATATTAGAAATAGAAATTGTATGACGTTGGTCCAAAGAATATATTCCTGAATTCCCATATAAGTGTCTAACTGAAGATCCATGCTCAACGTTAAAAAGAATTCTCATTGCTTTATTCTGGAGTATTTGGAGAGATTTGAATACAGATGGAAAAGTAGAAGACCAAACAGAAATACAATAAAGAAAATATGGGTGAACAAAGGAATAATAAATTGCTTTTGGAATATTTTTAGGAAACAAATAACGAAGACGTGATAGAATACCAATATTTTGGGAAATTTTTAACGATAGTGTTTTCACATGTTTATGAAACGACAAATTTTCATCTAAAATAACACCAAGGTGTTTAAACTGATCAACCCTTTTTAATTCAAGACCATTCAACAAAAGAGAGAATCCATCTGAAATGACGGAACCACTTCGCGAAAATAACATATATTGGCATTTTTTCTCATTAAAAGCTAGTATATTCCTTGAGTACCAAAAAGATACACCTTGTAGCGTGTATTCAAGGTTATGGAAAAGAACTGCTAAGTCCCAGTGAGAGGAAAAAATTACTTCATCATCAGCAAACATAATAATTTTACAAAGAGGCAAAACATCCGGTAAATCATTTGTAAAAAGAAGAAATAAAACAGGCCATTTATATCTGATAGTTCGAGTGAGCGTGGCTTGATCAGATTGAAAATTATTATTATGGTAATCTGCCTTTTTTTACCTCGTTGAATAATCTTGTCGTTTGGATTGAAAAAAAATCCCAAGCAAATGAAAAATGTAATGTACTTTTTGCTGCAAAATGTACTTGCTTTTGTGTGAGTGCCTCTTAAAGACTAAAATAACAACACTTATTGTGTCCCGAATCAAACACTTGTGTTCCCTTCGCTGGTATTTACGATTCTAGTGTAAATCACTAACAAAAGCAAAAAACACCAATTTTTTTAACAATCTGTAGGTAAAAACAAAAATAATAGAAAATAGCAGTAAATTGTTTGGGATGGTAACCCTAAAACTAACCATAAATGCTTTCACCCCGCAAATATATCAATCAACCATGAGTGTCTCTTAAGACTTGTTTTATTAAGAAATTCTTGAAAAGTAAAGACAAAAAGTATATGATAAAAATGTATATGCACCTTAGATAGATAGAGAGAGAGAGGGAGAGAGAGTGGTTTATTACACAGTTTTTGTAGCTCTTGGCTAATTTACAGTTGCAAAAACACTAGATGTTAAACATAGACATAAACAAAATTAACATTACATGCCAAACGCAGAAAAACATAGACTTAGATAAACATGAACATTACAACAATACATGTTAATCATAGACACAAAAAATGGCACAAATGAATTACAATATCGGTATGTTCGTACACGTATAGGTCTCAGTTTGGGTTTTTGTTGGGTTTTTCTATTTGGTGGGCATCTATGAGGAGAATATCACGGTGAGTTGGGTTTGACAGCAATGCTTTTCCAATTCTCATGATGAGATTGCTCAGTCTTTGCTCAAGGCACTGGATTTTATGTTTATTAAGTGCTTCTTGGTAAGGAAAATCACTACATCCCAGGATAATCCTAACTGCTCTTTTCTGCACTGACTCTTGGTCGTGCATTAGGTGAGCAGTATGTAGTAGGCAAGGACCCCACACAGGACACACATACTCCAAGACTGGAGGAAAAAAAGGTAGGTGCGGAGGAGAATTTTGACATCGCAACCGAGACGGCTCATTTTAGACATTGTTTGAAGGGAAGTGTTACCCTTCGTAATTACACGGTCGACATGTGGGGCAAAAAAACAGTCTTTGGAGAAAATGACTCCCAGTATTTTCACTTCAGACACAACAGGAATGAGACGTCAGGAGGGAGGTCTCTATTAAGGGGGTTCAGTCGGGATGTTTTTGACTTGGTAGCATTAATGGTTCGATTGGATTCGTTACACTGAATATGTATCCCATCAAAAATATCACTACCAAAAAGCGCTACAGGAATATTACCTTCAAGTGGATAAGCAAACATGAGAGATAAGTCATCCACAAAATTATATCTGCCTTCATGCTCGCTCAGATGTAGTTAATCATAGCGAGAAATGTTATGCCTGCAAGTTTGATGCCTTTTGGGACCCTGCGGGCTATATCACTTCAGTCAGAGTCGGTGTCCTCTTCGTGGAGGGTGAACACCTTCTGCTGCCGTCCAAACAGAAAATCCAGTACAATTGTTAGAGTTTCACGCTTGGCTCCCATTCGCTTCAAGTTAAGGCATGCGCTGAGATTAAATAGAAGGTCAAAGGCTTTGCGAAATTCAATCACAGCTATATCAACAAAACAACCCGGGGTCTCTAGTGACTTTAGAATACGGTCGAATATTCTTACTATGTAGACGGGACCTCTACATTTAGAAAGTCCTCCGTACTGATATTTGCCTATCAATTCACGCACTTGAACCAACAGGCAGGGAGATGGGTCTCAAGTCGACTCATGGATGTGTGCTTTCTTCCAAAGCGAGAGAAACACTCCCGGACGCAAACCACTGATTAATCAGAGTGGAGAGGGATAGGGTGAGGAACACAGCAAATTCATGGATAAGATTGTAGGGATTTCGCCAGGAAAAGGTGAGACTCCTGTTTTTATTTTTCTCTGCTCATTGTACACATCTAACTCACAGAGTTCAAATAAACCTTCATGGGGCAGTCTTCAAGCAGATACTCTTTTTCCTGGTCACAGAAGGAAAGGTACTGCACATTGAGGCTAAGAAGGTGTTTGCAGCAAGAGACTTCAGTAATCGTCTGTTATAGTAATAGGAGGTTTTGACAAATTTCCACTTAATCTCTTGACGGAGCGGTGCCATTTGGAAGACTCAGTGTTCAGAAGTAGCACAGCATTTTCCCGACCATATTTATTTTAGCGTTGCGTACGATGCGCACTACTTGGTTCCGTACAATTGCTCCTTGGTTTGCTTTACTATTGTATAAAGATAACTTCGTTCACGAATTTTAGCTTTTATTGCAGGGGTAATCCATGGTTTGTCGTATTCGCTAAAGGTCACTGTTGTTGTTTTTAGTATATTAAGATAGTTGACATGGTGCAGTGGGACTTTATTGGTCCCAGAACAAATGGAGTTTCATGGATGTCGTCTCGTCAATTCGCTTTATCTTCGGAATTTCGGTTGTGATGGGATAATATTAATGCATGAAAGAATCCTGAGAAACTGAGAATGGATAAGCACAATACTCAAGTTGATTGGTACCATAGAATCACTTCAGTTAGACGTCTGTATAGCATGTGTTTTTGTCTGTGGATGAAAATAAGGAAAGAACGTGAATGATGCTTTCTTATTGAAACAGGTCTTTAATACCGAAAACGAAAAGTGTTTGGTAGTGTTGTGAGTTCGGCAACATAGTAAGAAGAAGAAAGGAAAGAAGAGATGGTGGGAGTAAAAATTGTCTAAAGATATTTGATATTGCAAGCTATATACATTTTAGCTGTTAAATTCATAGCATTTTGCAGGTTTAGAGCATAGAATGGTGTGGGATCCTACTCATGTTCAGCTTCAAGGTAAAGCCCAGTGACATAGCCTTCTAAAAATGTGTTTGAGCATGCCCAAATTAGGGTAAAAGACCAGTAGGCCTATGTAATTGATCAAAATTATGTAAAACTCAAACCCTCACATCTTGATAGCAAACAGGAATTGAGAAGAATTGTATATATCAGGGAATAGCTAAAAATCTGAGCTAGCCTATCTATCAATATGGTTATTATTAAAATTATTTAAGATAAAACTGGAAATTATTAGTTTTATTGACTTACCTACAAGGACACCTTTTTGGAAATTCCAACTGTCCTTTTTTTGTATATAGCCTATATCCCTTCAGTTTTATTCACATATTAGTCTGACAGAAAGCTGATTTTTTTCTGATTCCAGAGATGTAATTTCATTGCTTGATAGGCCTATTTATTCTATTAATCACTAATATTATATATTTTTTCTTTTCAATTGCTTGTCAAAGCAGAGCCAACATTTTTAATTTATGCTTACTAAATTGGTGAAAATCTCACCAAGCATGTAGGGCTCTTGTTACTACTGTCACATTGTATCATGACGTAGTAAAATAGAGGTAGCACAAAAACCAATCTTAATTTTTCCAGATTACAAAAGAAAAGTGTCTTTCTCAAAAAGAGGTCATTTACCTTACTTATCTAGGAAGCTCAAATGCTTAGCATTTCAGCAGGCATCAACATACCAAAAGTTTGGCATGTTGAAATTGTCTATTTTTCAACATAGTTGAAAAATAGGTTGTGTCTCTTCTTACCCTAGAAATTGTAGGATAGGAAATGATGTAATACTAAGCAAAAAATTGATTTTTTTCTAAAACAATCTAGGATAAAATTATGAAATTATATACATAACAACAGCCAAGCTTTTTACATGTGGCACACTTGAAGGATTTCATTTAATTCTATAATAATAGAGTAGCCTGAGTATGACACAAATATTGAATTAAATGTGGGCTATAGAGTACCAGCTCTCCAGAAACCAATATTCTAAAACAATAAGAGATAGAATTTTAAATTGCTATTTTTTTGCTCATTTTATTGTTTAAAGCTGTGTTTAGGACAGTACATCCAACCCCTAGATGGTTCTATGCATAGCTTAAAGAAAACTGATTTATATAGATTAAAATTCTAGTTTAGCCACTATTTGCTATCTTGGAGAGAAAATAGGTTAGAAAAATGAAACTTTCAGCAATGAATCCAGGGCCAAAAACATACTCTGGAAAGGTATTGACAAGCTTTCAGGTGCAATTTAAGGTAAGCTAATCAGTTATTTTTTTCTCTGGTTTTAATTACAAAATTGCAGTTCCTGGTATTTGATTAGAATTTTTAAGTCATATCAATGGTTTTTCTTTTTTCTAAATGAAGGAAATGTATCTGTAGATCCTTGAAACCCCATAATTCAAGATTAAGTAAAGCTGTGAAGCTAAGAACAGTTTTGTTGTACTTTATTTAAGCAGAAATTCTGTTTTGCAAGGTTTCCCTTTCATAATACAAAGATTTTAAAAGGTCATCAAAGGTCACTACCCTCTAGAGGAAGAAGGAGTAGAGGTATATATTACAAAATACCTTTCCAGGGCATACTTTAGTCTATGGACACATCCCTGAAGGTTTTTTTTCCTAACCTAACCCCCTTTCCAATATAGCAAAAAGTAGCTAAACTAAAATTTTACCTTCTACTCAAATAACAGAAATTGTATTTGTAAAGCTAAAACTAGAGAAAATCAAACTGAAAATCAAGGTATAATGCTGCTTTACCAAAATTTTAGACCTTTCAAGTAGGCAAATTGCTAATACTTAGAAATCAGAACAGGGTTACCATATTCCCTTGGCAGTATCTTCCCAGGGTATATTTTTGGCCCTGGATTCATAAAAGTTTTGTTTTCCTTAGATAACTCTTTTCAAAGGTAGCTAGAAGATAGCAAAAGGTAGCTTGAAAGGGTCTAGAATTTTACCATAATCAGATTAGGTCTATTGTGTTTCCTTTCATTACTTATTTTCAACTCATTTAAAGTAGTATTTTTTGTTATCAAATATTTATTAAGTGAAACTGGATGTCTTCAAATCTACACAGCATAACCAATTTTACTGTTGTTCAAACAATGGAAACTTCAACCAACAATTATATTATTATGGCTGTATATAGATCCATCAGGGGGCTGGGTTCCATTTTCAAGGTTTCAACAGTTATGTTGAAAAGGAGCATAAATTAAGGAATACACTATTTCATTTAGGATAAGATCCCTGGTAGTTGACCAATGCCTATTCCTGGTTAAATATCCTGATTAAAAAGTATCTTTCCTGTACATAGACAACAGGCTGCTAATTTTGGACATCATCGTAGATTTGGAGGTAAATTTGCAGTTAAATAGAATAATTTAGCTAGGATAAAAGTGAATACATCAATTGATGCCCTTTCTTAGGCTCTTTCATAGTTGAATGATTGTTTTTAGGGCACATTTTATTTTGAGCACTTAACAGGGCCCAAAAGGTAAAACTGTCCAGTGAGAAAAATTTGCGATTTGTAGCTAATTCAGGAATGGTAATTATTATTTTCGTTAGTCTTCACAGTAAAATGTGATTAATAAAACAAACTAGCTGAATTTTGTAAACAGAGCCTGAAACCCCTCAAAAACAACATCACTGCAAAACTGGCTTAATTTTTGAAGGGTTTTTAGTTCTTTTTAAGAATTTCTGCAAATTTGTTTTCAAAATAAGATTTTACTAATAAGACTAAGGAAAATAATAATTACCATTCCTGAATTAGCTTCAAGTGAAAAGTTTTTTTTTCACTAAGCAGTTGTTCTTGTAAACATACTTTTAAACTGTAGAGGACTAGGCTGTTTTGAGCCCTCTTAGCCCTTTAAGGGCTTAAAATTGAATTTCTCCTAGAGACAATTATTGAATTGTGAAAGAGCATGAGAAAGGCATCAATTGCTATATTCATTTTCATCTTAGCTAAATTACATTGTAAACTGCAAATTTACTTGTTTAGATAGTTGAGAATTTCTCAGATTCTCAACTATCTAAACCTATATGCATAATGTTGAAGATTATGAGCCTATTGTCTCTATATAGGAAAGATAATTTTTGGTATTAGTCTTCAGTTAGGCCCACTCAAAAAGAAACTATAAAATTTTGAGAACAAACTTGAAAAATCCTAAAATACTTTCTTTTGTCATTTGTAAAAGCACTTAACTTAATTTTACTAAAGGGATCCTGTATGACTGAACTTGGGGCAAATAAATTGGCATTGGAACAGCTCAAATTTCGCAGAGACAACCCCCTCATCTGCCTAATTTGATGTGATAATGCATGGGAAATATCAAGGGGTTCTTTGGACATAGGAATAGGAACAGTAAGGGATCTCTCATGCATAGAATATAAACAGCATAGCATCTCTACCCTTATACTCACACCATTATGCAGAAAAGTTTTTAATTCTTACATCTTAATGCTTCTCACTTACAGTCCATTGACCAAAGAAAAAGAAAAAATACCATTGCTCACAACAGAAAAACAATGACTTAGATTACTCATTAAAATTTTACAAATGGATTTAATACAAACATTTAAGATTCAGTTACATTTGCAGTCTAATTCTCCTAATAGGAAACAAGAATTATCAATCCTAGTTCATGCTGAGTACATAATAAATGTTCTATTGTTTGAGGTAGTCAAACATACTACATTAAATATTGTATAATTTCCTGCAATTGGTGTTGGTTTCCACAATTTTGATCAGGGGGGGGGGTATATTTTTCTGGGAGGACAGGAGGGGATGAAAAAGCAAATAAAAATTTAGCTGTTATTGTTGAATCTGCCCAGGAAAGAAGTTTTTCTATATCCCCCCTCTCCATCTCTCTGTGTAGATATGAGTTCTATTGCCCAAATTATGCTTTTAAACTAAGGATAGGATGGTCTCTTTGACTTTTTTAAAGATTGATTGCTTTTATACATTTTATAATTTCTTATTGCAAGCAATTTTGAACTGTATTCTCCACCACTTCATTGCTATTTAATGATATGTTTATTTCATTGTAATATGCCTACAGTTAATAAAGTGTACTTTTATTTTAAAGTTTTGATCAGGGGGGTATATTTTTCAGGGAGGACAGGAGGGGGTGAAAAAGCAAATACAAATTTAGCTGTTATTGTTAAATCTACCCAGGAAAGAAGTTTTTCTATACCCCCCCCTCCATCTTTCTGTGCTGATATGAGTTCTATTGCCCAAATTATGCTTTTAAACTAAGAATAGGATGGTCTCTTTGGCTTTTTTAAAGATTGATTGCTTTTATACATTTTATAATTTCTTATTGCAAGCAATTTTGAACTGTATTCTCCATCACTTCATTGCTATTTAATGATATGTTTATTTCATTGTAATATGCCTACAGTTAATAAAGTGTACTTTTATTTTAAAGTTTTGATCAGGGGGGGGTTTATTTTTCTGGGAGGACAGGAGGGGATTAAAAAGCAAATACAAATTTAGCTGTTATTGTTAAATCTGCCCAGGAAAGAAGTTTTTCTATACCCCCCTCCATCTCTCTGTGCAGATATGAGTTCTATTGCCCAAATTATGCTTTAAACTAAGGAAAGAATGGTGTCTTTGACTTTTTTTTAAATATTGATTGCTTTTAAACATTTTATAATTTCTTATTGCAAGCAATTTTGAACCATATTCTCCATCACTTCATTGCTATTTAATGATATGCTTGTTTCATTGTAATATGCCTACAGTTAATAAAGTGTACTTTTATTTCAAAGTTTTGTTTGATATTTACCTATGAAACAATTTAATCTCTTTGAAAAATATGGGCCTTTGGGGTTTTTTGGAAAAAAATTCTTAACTCTTAGGAAAGTTTTTTTTTGCAGTTTGGCATACTAAATGTAAAAATACTGTCATTTTTTTTCTCTAGTATCCACCATTTATGTGAAATGATTTTTGGAAGTTTTGTTTTTAAGCTTGTGATGTTATAGCATGCCTAGCTCGAAATCCTTTGTCTGTGCAGACAGGAGTTTTAGTACTAGTGTTGCTTTTTTTGTAACAGGGGTCAGCAGCATGACTCTGTCAGCCAAGCCAGAGTTGACCAGACTCTAAATGGGTGCATGGAGAAATCTAGGAAGGGTGTGCAAAAGCAAAAGATGGCTGCCCCCTTGAACTTCCTAGCTGAAGGGCCATGAAATGGAGACCAGCACCACCAGTACAGAGATTGTAAAGTCCAATGCTGTATTCTTTACCTATTCTTTACCTTATGCTGTTTTAGAATCAAAAATAATGTGCAAGATGTAGACAAAATAAAAATGTTGACTATGTTTCAAATTTAGTGTAAAAGCTTCCATAAGAATCACAACAATGGGTAGTAATTCTTGAATGTACCCCCAGTTAAATTTGGTTCCTCAGTGTGTCTATGGTTATTGTTTGTTATTTTGAGCATTTTTTTTTTTTACATTTTTATCAAACAAACAAAATTCTTTGTTCTCTGTTGTTGTTTTTTTAATGCAGAAGTGTATGCCCAATTCAGAATGCATAACTGTGCCCAGTTCAGCTTATGAATATAGTTAGGTTGTTTCCAACACCCATAGCTTTTTTAAGTGATTCGAAAAAACTTTCTTGGTTGAGTTATTGGATGTTAAGGTAGGGGTAAAATGATTACCCCTAGAACTGAGAAAAAACAGATTTTATGGGTTTGTTTTTAATCCAGCATGACATGCTGCACTTGAAAACTTTTCTCAGTCACTAATTTTTATTGTATTGAAAAAACTCAACTTTTTAGTTCTTAAATATTTTGATTGCTTGGTACCAAGAAGAAACAAAAATAAAACAAATAAGTTTTACTTCTTGTATATGGGTTCATGATGCTCTAAACCATCAGTTGTAGTCAACTCCAATATCAGGGGACTCCAAAACTGTGATGAGAAGGGAAATATTGAATGGAATAAAAATATGAAATTTACAATTGGAATTTGTTTTTCTTTGTCCATTGCCAAAGGTTGTTTTGTTTTTATTGCTGCAGAAAGGTTTACTGATATCTGTGTTTCTTCAGAGTGTTTTAGTTTTGAATATAGCTTTTATACATTGTTTTTTCTTTCATAGTTCACCGGGCAAAAGGACTTCTAACAAAAGGAAAAAATGGTAAGAACCTATTTTACATTTTGTTTTCATCCCTTTAGGGAAAAAGATATAAGTAGTTACTGCAATAATATAAAAATCTGGAAATCTGAAGTTTTGGCATTGGACTAAAGCCCCCTACATTTACACTTTCAACATTACAATTTTATGGGAGAGTACCAGCGCCATCTTCCACAAACCGTCTTCCAAACCACATGAAATCTCATGTGGTTTGGCTTTAATACATTCTAAGATTACAATAAATGTGCTAATCTCATTTGAGACCAAATTCTACAACATTGAAGAATATCAGGTCAGAACCCATATACAATGGTCTATTGTATGTTAATAGTGTTGTAAATCATTCAAGATTTTTTTTCTTCTTTTTTTTTTTTTTTAAGAAAATGATGTCTAGGCTCTAAATCTATTCCTTTCAAACAAATAATTTTTTTTCCTAAATACAGCTTTCATTTTCAGCTATTATAGCTTCAAGAGCAGTTTGATCCTTATGGTTCCAATTAAAGTTGTTTATTTAGTTCTCAGTAAAACACAAATGATTCTTTGGTCTTTTGTGGTGCTTTAGGGGAGTAACACCGCTCTTACACGTTGTAACTATGACAATTCATTTAATTAACCATTTGGTGGGTTTCACTTGGAAGAGTGGTAGCACTACCCTTATTTTTGGTTATGAATGTTCATTTTAAGTCTGGCTTCATTGTTTATTTTAATTTATGTTCCTTTTCTGTTTCATTCCCTCCAGTTTAGTTAAGCTCGTTTTACATTTACTCTTTACATTTCATCAAAAAAAAAGAAAATATCTGGAAGTGCCTTTCACAAAATAAGAGACAAGAAGTAGTGTATTTTATGTTCAAGCTTTAAGATTATAGTAATAGGCTATGGTATGTCGAGAATTGTGTGTTTATAGTCTACTGTTTCTTTTTAAGGTTCACTCTTTCGAAAATAAAAACAAAAAAATTGCTGTAGGGGCAGCTAGGCAGCAGCCTGTATGGTAATACAGCCATGAATAGCAAAAACCCTCTCTCCCTCCTTCTAAGATTGAATCAAAGGACTTCTCCCTGAAGAAACTGGGCGGAAAGATTTTTTTTTTTGGGGGGGGGGGGGAGCTTGCATCACCACCCCTCAGAAATTCCTCCATACTTGAGGTTTGAACAAACATGTGCCTTGAGGTATGAACAAACGTGTGCACATAATGCATATATGCCATACGCAACACATTTACAATATAGATATGTAAGAGACTGATTCACTTGCATAAAAGCACAAAAAAAGATTAATGTCGTTTGATCAACACATACAGTGCCTCTTATCTATGCAAGGATTATTTATTTTTCTAATCGTAACTTCCCTGGTAGTAATCTGCAATGAATAGTGACGCATTCACGAAAGAGTGTTGCTAGTGAATTTTCTAGGGGGAGGGAAGGAGTAAGTATCACTAGTAGTTCTGTTTGTATCAGGATTTAATTGGGATTATTTCTCGTTTGTCGACTTTGATACAGCTTTTAGGAGGTTATGGTCACACACGTGAGGCTGTTGTAATCAGATAAAAACTTTAGTTTACTATTTTCCTTTGGGTACATAAGAATCCTAGGTAAGATTTATTCCTAATGAATTAAGTATACTATAAATACATGACATTAATCCCCACAAAAGCAATTGTTTTTCGTATTGAAAGAAACACCAACGTAAGCAGGGTACGAAAAGATTACATCTGTATATAGATAAACACAAAAAAGTAAAGGATCACTTTTACCCAGAGCCAAGTAGAAAATAACATTGATTTTTTTATGTGTCAGGGTATAATATAACTTGACACGTTTTCGCCTCTTTTCTGGTTGTTTTCCCATTTGGAGAGCAGGAATGCAAAGGATTTTACAGGATCTGTTCAGTAAACCCCAAATTACAGAATAAAAAAATCATTAAAGAACATTGTTTTCTCTATGTTTTTATACTATTTACGATAATAATAGATATAGCTATTTAGAAAGCAGACATGATATCGTATTTACAGTTTATCTCAAATTTCAGTTGTTTTTTTTTTTTTTCGCCTCTTTCTCTTTTACGAACCAAGACAAAGACCAATAAAATTGTTCAAGTTTCTATCAAAGGCAAGTTATATGAGAGGGGTAGGAAGTTTATCTTGTCAACCATGTCCTCTTAAAGGTATTCTTGTGTTCCTGGTGGGTGTCCGGTGTTCTACCCCATGGAAAACCCCCCTCCTGGGAAATTACCCCAGATATTCCCCTACCCTGTGGAGAATTAAAGAATTCCCAAATTAAAAGAATAAAGAAACGAAAGGATTTGAAGATTTTTACCTACTGCTACAGCACCTCAATCTCCGAAAACAGGAAAAAAAGACTGTAATAAAAACTTAAAATAAATACTACAGGAAACTATACAGCGTATGTTCTACCTGTATTTTGGAATATTGGTAGAATATTCAAAAAATCTCTTGTTCTCAATCTTTCTATTATTCATAATTTGGCTTTTCCTGCATAAATTTGTACACTTGTAATGCAGGTATCTGAAAATTCAGAATATCCATAAACGTCTTCTAGCTCTTCCTTTTTGCCTCTAGAACATTTTTTTATTGCTGTTTTATTTTCTCCATGATTGTGTAGATTCTACACCAGTTAATATTTCCAAAATGCGTCTTTCAACTCTTTCTTAGCTTTAGAACATTTTTTATTCCGCTTGATGTTTCCTTTTTTGGGTTTCACTTCTTTGTAAGGAATTGTTCTTTCAATAAATTTTACCTTGGAATAGCTTAATTTTTTTATTGAGACCTACCTCTTTTTCCTATAATGGACTGTATATCAAAATCTTCAAATGTTTTTGAAAGTTCATTCTAATTTATGTTGTTGTTTTTTTCTGAAATACGTTCTATGGATGTTGAAGGACAAGTAATCTTACTTATCAGATATCCTAGTTTGCTAAATCTCACTCATAGTGAAAGAAATTTATAACTGCCATGTAGAGAGTATATGCATTTGAATAATTAACAGTCATAATAAGGCACACATGTAGGAATGATTTCCATGAGAAGGAAAGTGGTGATCAATTTTCAAACCCATATGTGACTGTTATATATTATATAAAGTAATATATAAATATTACTTTATTGCTCCTCTGCTTGTGAAGTCTTTCAGCTCTGTTCCCGTCTAATTCAGGACCATTGACTCCCAGATATTCTTTTGTATTTGCTTATGTGGTTCAAGATATTCTCAGCTTCCTTTGAAGATTATTTGTTCCCTTTACATTTTACTGTTGATAGTCTATTTTACTATTTACTCTAGTATTTTACCTAAATATTATACTTGTTTCTGATCTCGAGTAGGCTTCATAGTATGAAAATGTCGTACAAAAAATTGCACAAATTTATTTTCTTCCTGCTTATAGGGACAAACGATGCCTTTGTCACCATGTCTTTGGGGAAGGAAAAATATCAAACTACAATAAAGGACAGATCAGGACCCAATGTGGAATGGAATGAAGAATGCGAGCTGTAAGTATTAGAGAATTCAAATAATATTCATCAACTATCTTTCTTAGTATATTTATTGCTTATTTTCTTAAATTTAAAACATCAATCTACAAATTAAATTCATTGAGGCTACTACGTTTTCAAGTAAAGAAAAATAACAATTCAGCTTTGAAAATGAAGTATTGAGCCTGATATACGGAGCCCATCCCACTGTTTTATTGGAGAATTGAAAGGCTGTATTAACATGAGAAATGAAAAAACGAATATAGCTTAAATAAATACATAAAAAAATAAAGACAACAACTAATACTTCTAAACAACTTACTAGAGTGCCAAATCAATTGAGGCCAAAATATTTGTGCATGCTCCTCCTCCATCTCAAGCTATTCAAAACTTCAATCTTTGCTGCCATCAAGAAGTTCTAATTTCTCTTAAATCCATTCTTACAGCCTCTGCCAATCCCATTCGTGGATGAACTGCTTTTCGTTTTGCCTCAGACAGATGGCAAAAAAGCTAATTTTCTGAAACCTGTCAACCTTCAGTCACAAAAATGGCCTATTTATCTTAAATTTCCCTTATTTATAGCCCTAGCAAGTTGGTTCGAATCGCATTTTTTCTTACAACTTATTGTTTGTATACGGGAAGTCAAACGAGTACCTCAAACCATACTCAGAAAATTCCTCTGGAAAACATTAAATAAATGTTCCTCGGCCTTTTGAAATCCCATGTCACATAGCTATACTCAACCACTGTCCTAACCGTGGCTTCCAATATTCTAATCCTAAGACGTAGACCTATCTTCCTATTCCTCCAAAATTCAGATTTTTTTCAAAAGCGAGTTGAGAATTATGGTAGAGCACGACAAAATTTTCTCTACTACCCTTAAAATGCTACTTGTGGGGTTTAAGGGACTGCTTGCATTTTAGTGAGTCTTTACTATTCAATTCATAGTTGCAGATTTTTATTGATTTTTAAAACTATTGTGCAATAATTTCATTTTCTCAGCCAAAATTTGAAAAAAAATTTGTTAGCAGAATAGCGTCATCAACCACTCCAACATTGCTAGTGGATGTTGAAGGGAGCAACTTTCTCCTCTCTCTCCCTGCAACTTTTGTTTGTTATAAATTTTAACTTAAAAAAGGAAAAGAAAAAAAAAAACAGTTTTCTATATCATATGATTTTGTGATTTGAGCTTAATCAAACCAACCGTGGTCTGCTTAAATAGCAGAACTGTTACAGTTATGAATTATTGTCCGCGTATAAGTTGTTGCCTATCAGTTTATTCTAATTCTCGGCAACGGTGAATATTGAGACCATCTACGATTTGAACCAAGACCCAGGGAATATTCATTAATGCGGTAGATCATATGCATTTGGGGGGGGGGGATTTAATCTATATTTCGTAATAATACTGACAATTGTATCGTCAAACCGCTTGATTGACTCTAAAGGTCAGAATTTAACAGATATAATTATATGAAAGGTTGAAGTAAATATAGTGTCTACATCTTTTGGTTCTAATCCTCCTATCTGTGTATACATTCCTCCCCTTTAAATTGAGTTTTCCATAATTGTTTTTATAGTAAAGTAGTAGCAACTTTATTAAGTTATTTTTATCAAAAGAGCATGTTGTTGTTAAAAACTGTCAATGAGTAATTATAATTGTAACCACCATAAGTAGGGACTGTTTATATGTTGGTAAATATGCGTGGTCATGTACCCAAATACATGATTGTGTCTGCAAGTACACTCTACTTGTAATAAATACAAGGTTATATTTTAGTCTAAGGGTGCAAAATAAAGCTAGGTATTGCCTTACCAGACTGGCTGCCTCTGAGGAATTGAAAGAGGGTGAATATAGGTATTTGGTTGTTTTAATTTAAAAGCTGTCTCATTCCATTGACGATAGAACATTCTTTACTTTTGAAAGGTTGAAAATCTGATCAACCTGTTTGGGAAACAGTTTTTCAATCTTTGAAATAATTGCCAAACAAAGTCAGGTTGAATGGATCTATTTTAAAATCTTTCGAAGAAAATACTCTGTACTTAAGCATTAAGCAAGCACAATAGATAATTATTGAAGTTTGTCACCAGGATTTGAACGACATAAAATTAAAACCTTCTAATAGATCTTCTTTTTGACTTAACTTTTCGGTTTGTTTTATGAACTGTTCGGATCAGTTTAGATCCTTTTGTCCTTTTTGTATTTAAATAAGAGTGTGATGGCTTTCAACTTCAGTAGTAATAATTTTACTTTTCTTCCGGTTCATATTATTCTTTGGTCATGGCCGAAGCTTGTCAGAACCTTGCTTCGCGTTACTTTATAGGCTATTGATAAAAACCAAAATCCTCAGTTTCGAATTTAATTGTTATTTAATGAGATACTGTTTTTCAGGACAATTCCTGATCAAGGAAACAAAGCTGAAATTGTTATTACAGTTTACCATCGGAATATGGTTGGGATTGACGAATTTTTGGGAACTGTGTTACTGCCTTTGAATAATTTTGACGTGTATGAGCGACCAAAGTCCAAGTAAGTCTTAAAATTTTTTTTTTTTAAATAAAATGCGAAAAACTATCCAAAATATTCTGTAATAAGAAATTTCTTCTTGAAAATTGTTGTTCTCGAATCCGTTAGTAGTATTATGCACCTCAGTTCATAGGATATGTTGAAATCAAAAGCTACTCCCAGGAAGTTTGATCCCCGGCGCTAGGACCTTCGGAAATAGTGCCTTATTCGCTTCTAGGGCCCTCGGCTTTCTATTGACTTAATCATAAAGTCATTTCGTCTCGGGTTTTTTGGATTTTTTTTTTCGGTAGTTTGCGCCACAATTTCCTAAATCATCATCAGTATTCACCATAACATCTGCATTTGAAGATGTGTACAAACCTGATTAGTCTACCTTCTCCATGTCTGATTGTAATGGTTAGATTTCAACCGCTAAAAGATACTCAAAAGTCCTGCCTGAAATACTAAAAATCCTGCCTTAATTCTGAAAATCCTTCTCCAAATGTCTATAAATCTTGTTAAACTCTACATCTCTGAGTTAAGGGTATGGTCTCTATCAGAATTACCACACAACGGAAAACGAATCTATGGCATTTCTCTGGGAAGTCCTGACCGGCACTTGCTGGTATATATTACAAATTTTTCTTTCATGAAACTTAGTGACATTTAACTTGTTTTTTGCAAGCTTAATTCATTTTTGATGCTTAGATCCCTTAGAATCTCTCTAGCCCATATCCTTGCTAACCCTCCCCCCTTAAGTGTGCCATTTATGCGATACGGCAAAATAAATGAATAGAAGAGGATCTGATTTAAATCATTTTATGTTTGATTTTGATGTTTGAAGGGTTAAAATCGTTACTGCTGTATGGATGATCAACCATCCATTTATTTATCTGTTTATCCATCCAGGGATATGCTTTTGCAGAGTGGCGGAGAGACTCTCCTTGTGAAGTAAAGGATCTGACCTCAAGCTACTCTTTGGTGACGATAATTAGTGGTGTTTTTTGTCCTTCAAGCAAGCCCTGTTCAAGGCCCAAGTATCGGCCCAAATCAAGCGAGGACTAAATTTCTGAGCGAACAGAGAGAGACAAGTATCTGTGTAACTTATCAAAATGCTCGTGAAGGTGTTTAAAATAAATATATATATATATATATATATATATATATATATATATATATATATATATATATATATATATATATATATCCAAAATCTGGCTAATCTCGACATTCACCAGTGAAGTGTGGTTGCTATAAAATGAAATAAGAACGGAGGGCCGAATGGCTTGGGATAGAACATCAGGAGTGGACATCATGATTATTCAGCACAATGATGGCTTGACAGGTACACAATGAATGTGACCATATGTTGATTTAAGTTAAATAGAACTAGTCATCTCCATCTCAGCCAATGAGGAAGCGTTTAATTGTTTTTACTTAATCACTTATTTTGGGCTAATCTTGAGACGATCGAAGGTTCCGGTAAAAGACCCTTCATCGAAAGTAATCTGCTCATAAGGCGTTGCTTCAAAATGATTTTGTCCTTGATATCTATTATTACTTTAATGTTAATTAGTTCATTTTATCGAACCAAATAACTTAAAGGTGAATAGTTTAATGCTGAACTGATTGGTTTTCGACTATTGAAACCAAATAAGATAGAATACAGATTTTACTGTTTTAGACGTTGACCCAAGAACCTGTCAGAAATTTTTACATTACTACACTCGAAACTTGTCTGTCAGGGCCTTTTCTTGGTAAGGTTTAAAGAAGTAAACTGAACCTGTTTCCAGTAAAATTTGTTTGTCGGTTTCGGATATCGACTTAATTTACTCTTTGTAGGCCTTGAGGTACTTCGTAATGCAAATTTAGCCGAGGTTTACTAAAGGTGAGTTTTTGGAATTGTGGAGTTTTTGCAGGGTTTATAAGAAAAAAAAAAATGCTATATACTACTTATGGCCAGTAATGTCGAAAAAAATTAATCCCAGGTGGTATATTGTCTTTAATTCAGCTAATTTGAGGTAATATAATATGCTGATGTGGTAATTGCTCTTGTTCTAGTTAAGGAGAATTAGAAAATCCTGCTTAATTTATTCTGTTTGTTTAATCCATCTTAAGAAAGTGAATTAAAATTTATTCGTTCAAATAGCTCTAGTTTGTGTTTTCTCTGTTATAATTCTAGATGGTATCCTTTGCAATACAAGAACGAGAAAAAGAAAAGCTATAGAGGTGAAATCGACTTAACAGTAAACTTTACTGTCAAGTCAGGAAGTCTCAACGAATTGTCGAAAAAGGACAAACATAAAGGCTCCCTTGGTCAATTGTCAACAAAAGCTCACAATCTAGGTAATTTTCCCTAATGTTTTCTTATATTCCCTGTCTTTACAGGAAACTAATTATTTTTCTTCGCTCATTTGTATTTAGTGTATTTCTACATATCTTCTTTCTAAATGTGGACAAGAAAGAAAAAGTGTGCAAGGCCACACTGGTTTTACGTGATTAATGAAAAACGAAGGAGAAAAAAGTGAAAAAATAGAAAGAGAAACGCCAACGAGGATAATTTTCAGCCAGTGAATGAGAAATGTCCACCACAGGTGCTTCGACAAGGACTTCCGCCAAACACATATCATATTTCGAAACACTATAGAAATAAAAGTATTCGAAAAAAAAAAGATAAATGGAGCCACAATATACAACGAAAGCAAGGACGTGGGTGGCTAAAGATATATCCTTGTTACTGTTTTTCTTTTTGTTTAGTCACTTTTTTCTTGTCTGCTTCTATTGGGAAAAGATTAAAGCAAACGGAATACAAAGTTATTATGACCGTGATGCAATAGGTTTAACTCCTTATATTTTAGGACTGCCTCTGGCACTCTTTGTCGATGAACAGAAAAGAAACAAAATATATGTCAACATAGTTTCAAAAAAAAAGAAGGCAAATGCACATAATATATGTGCATTTGATTGTGTATCTCTCTTAAGTCTCTGTTTCTATCTATTAACATGTCTCTGTCATTCTATACAATGCCTTTTTTTATTTTATATCGTGTCTCTTTTATTACATTAATCAAAAAAAAAAACTCTCAGAAAAGGAATTTTTCAAAGAAAATTTAAAAGCCATGTTAAAACTTAATCAGCAGAAATAAACTCGTGTAATAATTCAAACTCAAAACTACCAGAAATTACATTTAAAGAGTAAGTGAAACCCAAAAGAAACAGAAATTAAATAAACAATCATAGCTACCAAATATCCAAGAGAAATTAATCTAAATGAATTAATAAACCTTAGAACTTGTAAAAGTTAACTTTAATATACAAATCAAACTTGAGACATACAAAATTTACTAAAAACAGAAATTTGGCTACTGCCTCTTCCCCCTCCACTAGCTTTAAAAGCCTAATGCGTCATATGAGTTTTATTGAAAACTATGTGTCTTGAACCATCATTGGAAAGAACTAATAAAATTAAACTGAATATTTTGATATACAATGTTATTAATTCCTGAAAGTTCAGCAATTTGAATTCACTGTAATTTTTATTTTCAATGGTGTGACTACAGAAGAAAATATTTGTAATATAATTCGTGTTCATTAAAGCCCAAATGACGCAGCAGGCTTTAGACTTTTACAGTTAGAGAAGGGGGTAGGAGCCAAACTCCTGATTGTAGTTATTTTTCTTCGTTTTAACTTTAATCCGAATATTCAATTTAAGTTTTACTCGTTTTAAGATTTAATCATTTATTTACATTAGTACCTATTGTATGTTTGTTTGCTATGATTGTTTATTTAATTCCTATTCGCTTTGGATTTTATTTCATCTTTAGTAGTAATTTTTGGACGTTTTGAGCCTAAATTTTTATTAGAATTTATTTCTACTGATTTTAAGTTTTACATGGCTCTTTAATTTTATTGGAAAACATGATATTTTTTCAACAGTAAAGTTTCAAAGTACAACACCCCCCTCGATAATCCCTGAAAGTAGTCACAAATTGATTTAGTAGCAATTGGAAGCAGTCCTAATCTTAGTTGCAAGTTCTCGCAGTTGGAAGTAGTTGCAGTTGCAACCAGTCTCATTTGCAGGCGCATTAGTGGCAGTAGTAGTAGTGACCTTGAAAGTTTCAAGTTTATATCCCTACCCATTCCTAAGATTTTGCAGATACGATTTTTTTATAACGTGGATAGAGATAATCTATTTTGATTTAGCTCAACATTTTCCGAAATTTTGTCTCAATATCCTTAGCCTGTTCGGACCCACCCGAGATCAAACATTCCCCCCTTTCATAACGATAAATCTTGCGTGTAAAAAACGGACAAATTGCATAATTTACATTCTTTGCCATGAGGGCTGTGGGGCTTGGCATCCCCAGATGCATAGCTATTAGCTGTTGTGACTATTTCGAATAAAATGCTGTTCAAATCTCTATCAGTGTTAAGGGGTGTATCTAAAAGGGTGAGAGGGGGAGATGGCGGTTGCCCTTCGCTCATTTTCCAACATCCCTCTCAACACGCCTTTAAAGTTATATTGTCAGCTCTACTTGTGGTATTGCAAGTACAGCTTCATGATAAACAGGATGCACATAGTATGTTTAGATTTAGTTTAAGCTACCCGTCAGCATACCTCGAAGTTTTACCCTAATACCCTTAGTCTCTTCGAACACACCTAGAATCAATCATTCCTCCTTCCTAATGAAAAATCCTGCATGTAAACAGTGGGCTAATTGAATAATTTACTATCCTTGCTTCAGGGCTATGGGGTCATGGCATCCCTTGAAGTATAGCTATTAGACCTTTTGACTGTTAAACAAAATGACAATTCTAAAAATCTATCAGTGTTTAGCAGAGGGGTCGCCTGAAAAGGACAAGGGGGCTGGTTGTCCCCAATTTTTGTTCAATATATCCTTAGGACACCTTTGAAGTTTCAAGTTAATACCCTTTTCGCATCCAGCAAGAATATAGTTCGTTTTGATTGTGTTCGGCATCCATCTCAACATTTCCTTAAAGTTTCACCTTAATACCCTAAGCAATTTTGGAAACCAAGATCAAACATGCCCTCATTTCTAGTAAATATCCTTATATCTTAATAATGGGCAAATTGTATAACTTATAGCCCTTGCCCCGGAGATGTGTCAACGCTCGAGGCATACTTATTTGATTTTTGAACTATTATGAGCAAAAGAGATATCTCAAAATTTTTATGTGATACGTTTGGACAAAAGAAACTGTGTGTGTAGGGGGGGTCTGATTGCCCTCCGATCACTTTTGACCGTATAAAAAGAAAAGGGTGCTAAAACTTTCTATTTTCAATCGAATGAGCCTCCTCCAAAGTTCGTGCGACCACCCCTTTTATAAACACCTTATATGTTAATAATGAGCAACTTGCAAAACTTAAAGCCCTTAACCTGAAGGCTTGGGGGAAGGGTTGTCGAACCTTGGAGCATAGCTATTTGATCTTTAGACTATTTTCAACAAACTGGCAGTATCAAAATTTTGATTGGATCATTTGGGGGAAAAGAGTGTTGGGGGCTGATTGCTTTTCGATCATTTTACACTCTTTAAGAAGGAAATAGAACTTTCGATCTCCAATCGAATGAGCCCCCTTCGAAGTTTATACGGCCACCCCTTCCACAAAAGCCAATATATGTCAACAATGGGCAACTTGCATCACTTACAGCCCTTGTCCTTGAGACTGTAGAGGGGTTTTTCAACCCCGGAGGCATAGCTGTTTTCCCTTTAGACTCTATTGAACAAAATGTCTATTTCAAAATTATGATCGGATGCATTTGGGGAAATAGGGTGTGGATGACTTGACTCACAACAAGGGCACTAGAAATTCTGATTTCCAGGAGAAACGTTGTATGTTAACATTGAGTGACTTGCATAACTTGGAGCCCTTGCCCCGGGGGCAGGGGGTGTCTAGCCTGGAAGCATAGTTATTTGACCTTCGGATTATTTTGAACAAAACTGCTGTTAAAATTTTGGTCTGAAGTATTTAGAGAAAAAGAGAATGGGGTGGGGGCTGGTTGCCCTCCGATCATTTTTGTCTCTTAAAAAGGGAACTAGAGCTTTCTGTTTCAAAGTGAATGAGCCTCCTCCGAAGTTTATACTACCTCCACTTCCAAAAAAACCTAATATGTTAAAAAGGGGTAAATTACATAATTTACCGCCCCTTCCCTGATCGCTATAGGGTTTTTTAAGCCTAGACGCATATTTACTTTCTTTTTGGACTATTTTGGACAAAATTGCAATATCAAAATTTGTTCTGGTGCGTTTGGGGGAAAGCGAGGGGGTTGGTTGCCCTCTAATCACTTTTGATTCTTAAAATAGAACTGCTGATTTCCGATCGAATGATCACCCTCCGAAGTTTATACGGCCGCCCCTTCCATAAAAGCAATATATGTTAACAATGAGCAACTTGCGTATCTTACAGTCTTTGCATCGAGGAAGGGGGGGGAATCAAACGAGGAAGCATAGTTATTTAACCACCGGACTTTTTCGAACAAAGTGGCTATCTCAAAATTCTGATTGGAAGCATTTGGGGAAATAAAGGCATGGGGGATTGGTTGCCCTCCGATCTCTTTTGACTCTTAAAATGGGAAATAGAACTTTTGATTTCAATTGAGCTTCCACTGGAGTTTATACTAGAAAGGACGTGGGTAAATCCGACACAGGGGTAACTCCGACACCCCTGTCGTATTTGGCTCAGTGATGACAGATATCTTTGGTCGTGTATGCCATCCTCTTCCTTTTGCTTTGGTACTCGACAGCAGTGTTCAATATTTTCGTCATTTTCAAGTCCTTTAATATTAAAGCAATTTAAAAATTTTGAGGGGGCATTTTGTTCACCACGAGGTAGGTAGCAAATTTTAAATAATAGTGCAGAAAAATAGAGAAAAGATAAAATTATTCAAAAGAGCTGATAAGTTAATAGTTTAAGTAATTACTGATAAGTAATTACTAGATAAGTTTAAGTAATTACTGTTATTGTTTTAGTATTTTATTCTCAGTCAGTCAGGAGATACAAGGGATATTGGACTTACCCCAGAAAAAACCCATTTTGAGGTAAATCCGACATGTCGGACTTACCTCGTACAGGGTAAATTGTGATACGGGGGGTCAGGCTTACCTAGTGTGCACAAGTTGCTAGGTTTTGGAAATTCTAGCCTAGATTTCCGTGCATTTTTCAACTATTTACCAATGTTAACAATGCATAGTAGGCTATACATAATTACAGCATGCTAATTAATCAGATAAAGAAACAAAGAGATTTCTCCAACTTTACACTCAAGTAAAGAGGTTTTACTCTCGGAAAACCTCTGGAACTGCTCAATTATGTTGAGCAGAGTATGGCAAATGTGATGAAGGTCGTTGAAAAGTAGGACATAGGGCTTACCAAACAGAAGTTCCTAGACGAAGTGAAAAAATATACCCGTGAGAACAAAATCAGTACTCATTTCACATCGAATCAGCCAGGTGAAGACTGGTGGTTTGGCTTTAAGAAAAGAAACAACATATCGCTTGAGGAACCTGAGCCACTTAAAACTTCTAATGGCTGTCTAATAATCAGACCCTTTCACCATTCTTGGATTTTATGAACTGCTACAAAAACAGCATAATAGCTTGACATATTAAACAAACCAGAATGTTGGTACAACTTGGACAAAACTTCGTTTTATTGCGATTCTGATAGCCATAGCATTGCTAGTGCAAAAGGTTCACCAGCAAAGCGGTGAACTGGTGGCAAAGAGCATGATAAAACAACTGTTCTCGGATGTATTAGTGCATTAGATGTGAAACTACCACTACCGGAAATCTTCTTGGGAAAAAACACTTGTAGTTCATGGCTACCAGTTAAAGACCATCCAGATGCATATTTTTCAGCTACTAAGACAGGTTGGAAAACACTAGACCTCTTCTATAACTAATTTAGAGGTATTTTCCTGCCTCAGGTAAAAGAAAAAGCACTTCTTATTCTTGACGACCCTGGCTCACACCTAAGGACCTCTTACCAAAAGAAGGACTCGTGAAAAGTTTATGTCTGTTCTGGGACTTACCTTACCCCTTCACTGATTAAAAAATCATTTAAACGATAGGAATTTACTATTCCGCTATTCTAGCACATATTAACTGCAACATGATTGACAAGGCGAAATTTGATCCAGCCAAGTTAAAACAATATGTTGAGACAAAGACATCAGAGACTCGGAATTCAACAAGAGCGACAACCATAGGTAATACTGCAACTAATCGGATAAGTATTTCAGTGTTGGTTAGTCCAAAAAAGATTCATGCGCATGAGAAATCATTTGAAGAAGTTCTCTTGGACTCAGCCGGCTACCCTTCTCTTGATGCCTCAGCACTCAGGACATCCGTTAGGCAGAGAATTGCTTAGGAGACCAAAGTAATCACATCTTTAGAGGCTTTGAGAGAGCTTGAACAAATAGAGAAAGAGAAAAAATAAAAGTTTGAGAACAAAAAAGAGAATATGCTCAAGCCAAAACTGATCAAGACTGATCATCAGTTCCAAGACTGATCAGATGGACATCTGTTAAATCGTTGGTAGTGAGAATAAATAATAAGAGGGAAAAAAGCTAAAAATATAGCTAAATTAGTACTATACTATAGCATACGATGGCAAACGTGATCAAGGAGGCTCGTATATTGGAAGGGTACTTGATTTCTCTGACGAAAATCTTGTTTATGTGAAATATCTTCGCTTTCTTATCATAGCCAACTATATACATGACTGGCCCCAAAAATATATATTTGACGAAGTTGAAGAATACATCTTTGCCGAATCATTGGAGCTCTCTGGAGCTGTTCCCTTCCCTCTACCATCGTCCAAATTTGGCAATTCATCAGCCTATGCAAGAAGGACATTAGGGTCTGCAAATGATTACAAGTTTGCTTTCTCAGCTCCCTCTGATATTAATTGAATTCATTTTTCGATAAAAACCTTTTTTTTTTAACTAAAAGTAAAAAAAAAGTCCTTTTTTCTCTGATCTCAATTGAAATTACAATTTTTTCCCTATTATTTGAAGTATAGTTCTACCTTCTTCGTATTTACAATAAAATTTGCAAAAATGCCATTCTCGGAAACTTCTTCTATGTACAGGGTAAGATGGACACTGTTGGAATTACTCCATGGTAAGCAGAAACCCTGTGTTAAACTATTAGTGAGAGTTTTGCTTTGCCTGGTATTTTTGTACGTAGAAGTATCCTCTCTCATGTCTTAGGGTGACATAATTTTTTATGTTTGCAAGCATAGGATTTACTTGGGGGTGTCAGATTTCTCCAGACTTGGGGGTAGGTTTGACCTCCCTGAGTTGGGTTACTTTGGTGCAGTAACTCCCGGAAACAACAAAACTTGTGAACTTTCTGGATTGTGAAAAATATTACTAGCATGACCAAGAGCGACATCCAATTGTTTTTATTGTACCAGCAACTCCCAAGCAGTTTTGGGACCAAATTAAGCTGAAAAAACTCGGTAAAGGGTCGGACTTACCCAATTTCACGCTACCACTCCTTCCATAAAAACCTTACATGTTAACAATGGGCAACTTGCATAGCTTACAGTCCTTGCCCCGGAGGCTGTGTTTTTTTCAATTGTGGAAGCATAGTTATTTGACCTTTGGACAATTATCAACAAAATAGCCGTCTAAA
Source organism: Artemia franciscana (assembly GCF_032884065.1). Classification (NCBI taxonomy): domain Eukaryota; kingdom Metazoa; phylum Arthropoda; class Branchiopoda; order Anostraca; family Artemiidae; genus Artemia; species Artemia franciscana. The sequence continues at coordinate 1,870,855 of NW_027063627.1, forward strand.
AATTTTGATCGGATGGATTAGGGAAAAGAGGGCGGGAGTGGTGACTAGGCTCATCTCCTCACACCATAAAGGAAGACAAAGAGCATTTATCTGGTTTATAGCGATCATCTCTGGCTACAGAAGCAAACATCCTTTTGGCAAACAATTTGCTGCTATTCCTCGGATTAAAGGTGTATTGTACGAGTATGTTCATATTTGCCACATAGGCAGTAAAGATTAATAACGATCTTGATGACTATTGACCTTAATAATTGAACGACTACAGATTGGAAAAGTACATATTGCATTCGTTATTCGAAGGTAAATACTCTAATACTTCGAAGGTAAGAATATAAATACTCTTTAAAATTGTTGAGCCAATAATGCTGCGTGATTGGGGAGGTACTACAATATTTCCCATAATTTACCACAGCTCTAGCTGGACCAAGAAGCTTCTCGGTTGTAATTTTTTTAAATTTTGTCTACTTGTAGAATTACAAATGAGCTTGCTAGTAAAATTCACTTTGAATTGTTCGTATTTTAATAAGCAAACTCTCGTGCCTCTTTAAGAAGCTTTTGGAAGGGTGTTTTAGATCCTCCTTTCTCAGTACCTGCCTAAGTAAATGCCCTGTGCGGTTTATGTCGTATGCAGCATAGTCGTGTGTCGACAAATCCTGTTAATTTGATGAACTAACCACCAACACGTCTTGATGTTTTGAACGACACTTAATACAACTAGTGGCACAAGATCAAACAAGGTGGTATTAAGGGGGACGGGCATGTGTCTCAGTGGGTTAAAAAAAATTACCCTCAGTGAACTAAAGTTATACCATTTATGTGTCAGACTGAATAGCTAAAAGATGACAAGATGGTCTCAACTCAGTAAGAAAAATTGAAAGGTTCTCCAATTAGACATGCTGTTTAAGTTCTATCAACTTATCGGTAGGTAGTTGTATTTTTGATTTCATCTATTTGTTGACTTGATAACTAGTTTGTTAGCAAAAAACTCTCTTTGAATAGTTCGCATATTACTTAAGCCTTTTGCTCGTACCCATTTGACATATGCTTAATTTTTATTAGTTTTGAATCCTGTCTAAGCTAGACATGGCTTTCGTATTAAAATCGGTACTGACTAGCTCTTTCTCTCCTGTAAACAATGAAAAGGTGTAGTCAACACGCTATATATGGCGTCACATTCTCTCTGTTTCCATATCTTCTATATTTTCAATGGGTAAGGGGAAGGGGAATCGTGTGGTGCATTCCTCAGTGAAAGAGTGCTTGACTTAGCTGGTCAGAGGTCACAGATCCGGTACCTGTTATTTTTTTTTATTATTGCCCATTTTAAAATAAACCGTTTCCTGTTTTGTCATTTCTAAAAATTTTCAGGATCATAATTTGAAAACTGACCTCCCTGATTTTTATTTATTATTATTATTGTTTTGCTGATTTGCCTATAAATTACCAATTAAAATGCATGTATTTCATACTTCTCTTGCTTTTATAGTATGTAGTCTTGAAATTGCATGTTATTGTGCATGTTTAATTTAGGTGGTGCAATTGGAGGCAGTTTGATGAATTTGGGAACCAGTTCTAAAGGAGGGCTGAAGAAGATTAGCTCCTTTGGTAATTAAATTTTTGTTTGCTTTTATACAATGCTACTCCTCTTATCTTCGGAACCAATACAATTTAATGTATGATGTAATATTTAACTAAAAGCTCTCTGTTATAGAGCTAAGTGACTCCATAGATATTGAAAAGGAAAAGCTTTTTTCAACCAGTGCGTGGCAAAGCAATGTCAATATAAATGAGACCCTTTCTACAATAGGTAACCAAGGCTCTAAAAAAACGAAGAAAATTTAATACCAATAATTCACAACAACAAAATCTGCTCCTTACTCTGATTCCAAATAAGTAAATTCATTATTTTAAAAGTACACCCATCGAAAATTACAAGCAAAAGAAGATTGGAATAATTTCAGAATAAAGGGGTATGCTCTCGCCCATACCCCTCACTGGTGACGATATTTTGATGGAAATTAGGTTGAGTTATCATAGAAGGGTAAGATAAACATTAAAGAAATTAATTTGCTTGTTCTTGGTTGTGACTTTGACTCCACGTTATTTAAACTAAATTTAAAAACAAAAATGAAAGAAAAATCAATCTTAAAAAGCCCCTTAAAGGTAAATAGACGGGAAAACCTTCTCCTGATCACCTTGTAGATTTGTTCTTGATCGCAAGGGGTGATAGATCAGGTGTACCGCAAGGGGTAGTTGGTCGGTACCCGCACATGTCCATGGGAAGTAATTACTCCTACTTCTTAGTCCTAGCCTGTGATCTCCGTGCACTTCCATCATGAATGTGGAGGGAGTACGCCTAGAACCGTTAGTGTGCAGATCATTGGATGTTTTGTGTTTTGGGAGTGCTTAGAGCCTCAGTAACTGTATTTATGCCAACATATTCAACTTTTGCGTGAGGAGTGCTTCAGATAAATAAAGATAGTAGATATAATATCTGAGCTACCTTCATTTGAGCTTCCTATGTTTTTTGACTAAACAGGCAATACACGTGCTAAAGGAGTGGTAGTTCTCCTGTTGTTGAACCTGTAGCTTTTAACCCAAAATTTTATGTGTTAAATATCAAAGCAAGTCTGATAAATAGTTCAACTGTGAGTGTGTTAAGCCAGGTTTGACGACCGCGGTAACTTTTCTTTTAATTGGTTGAAATCCACTTTGTTTTAACAGAAAAAACACTTGATAACCTTATTTCTGAAAATTTATGTTGCAAAAGTTCAGTGTTATTGGAAGAAACAGGTTGGTTGAAAGAAGGGGAGACAGTAGCCATCTTAAAATTTTCATTTTTTTTTTTTTTTAAGGCACTTCTGATAATTATTTGTAGTTAGAAACTGGCTAAATCTTTGTCACTCTAAAATGCTGTCAGTAAAGCACTCAAACTTAAAGCGAGAGGATCAAGGGGAAGAAGGAATTCCCTCCCCCTCCCCCTCATGTGTAGGATGATTTCCGCTCGTTTTTGGTTATAATGTGGCTTTTTACTGTCCTTGAAAATCATTTTTATTAATTCTATTTTGTCAAAGCATTGTTTTCTGTTAGAAAAAAAGAATATTCCATTTTCCGTCACATCCTTTGTGTTTGAGCAGTTTTTCTTAAAAAATTGAGGCAAGTCTTAGCGTAAAGAGAGGAGTATCATGAAGTAGGAGCCCCAGTGATATACAGAATAATTTCTGCTCGTTTTAAGTTCAGTGTTACTCCTTACTTTTAGTTGAAAGCCTGTTTTTTTATATTTATTAATGATAATAGCCTGACTAATCATCTTGTTTGTCTTCTGCTTTTGCTGTTTGCTTATTCTTCAAGTTGCATGCTTAAATTCTTCCTAATTTGTGTAGGCAAAAAGCTTGGAAGAGATCGTAACTCAATGCGAGGTGACAAAAGAGCAGAGTCAGGATACTTTGAGAGACGGGGGTCTGGAAGGTCCATTGAAAGTTCTTCAATTGGAGATCCAGAGCAGGACGAAGACGAATTTAAGGTAGTTAATATTTGATGTTATGATCTCTAATTTTGATTTAATAGTAGTCTATTTGGTTATGAAGATTGGCTCTATTAAATCAAAACATTTTCCAGATATTTTGATGATTAAATTGAAATTCAAGATTTGTTTCTTTTCACAATGGGTTAGCCATGATAGGGTGACAGATAACCTTAATTGTTATATATTTAGTCCTTACGCGTTTTAGCTTATAAGCTTGTGTATTGAAAGAGAACTTGACGGGGTGACTGAGAACCTAGAGAACAGAGAAACTGGTCTCTGCGCATTCTAGCTTATTAACTCCTCTAGCTTGGCTTATATTCTGTTCGTTGGCTAACCATAGTTGAACTCCGAATTTTTGGAACTGTAGCTAGCTATGGTTTCTAACTTGTTACTGGTTATATTAAGTGACACTAGAGGAGGGAGTGTTGGGTAAAGGATCAAGGTCTCTGTTTTATTTTTGAAGATGATACATGGAAGGATGCGACAGGGGTTTTGCCTAACAATTACACTGTTAAACCATAAAAAGTATTTCGAAGCCTCAAGCTTGCATAAAAAGCTCTGTCTCGAAAAGAAGAACTATTTCCATAGTTAGCTGCATACACTCAATCTGATTTGCTATTTTTAGAGAAAATTAGCCATCTTCGTCGTAAAAGACAGAAATTAAGTCCAAAAATAAATTCTTTGTGAATGATTAAATTTTTTTTTGAAAAAGTATGGAGCGATTTTAAAACTTAGAAGGACCCTAACTTAGCTTATATAATAGATCAAACCTTGGATGAACTTCAATAAAAAAAGGCAAAAAGGAAAAGAAGTTACAGTGAAGTCAATCGAAAAACAATCAAAAATGACTAAAAATAATTTGATTTGTGATATGGTTGCCCACTGCAGACCAAAGAATCCTTTGGCCTTTCGATTCAGACACATAATATAATGTCATATGCGAAGGATGTATTGCTTGTGTTTGGATTTGGGAGTCATCTGATTATGTAATACTGGTTTAAAAAAATTATCCCTGAACAATCGTAAGTCAAAAGAAATGCAATATGTCTATATTTTTTTTAATTAAGGTGGGGACTGGAGGGTGCTAAAGGGCCTGAAGCTGTAAAGACTTACTTTTTTATGATCTTGTTGTAATAAATATAACTTATGGACCGTTCTACCAAATTTTTTATGTGAATTCTCTATTTCAAAATAAACTGTTTATAATTGAGGTCATTCCCCAGGGAATTGTAGGTAAGTAAATTTTACTGCTAAATTTACTGGGTCGATGCATATAATCATTTGAACTGCCACGTCTGTCGTAATGATGGGTAGAAGACCTTATACTAAATAAATCTGAAAAAGAGACCTAATGGTGATTGCAGCAATATATGAAACCCAGTAAAGAGCGAACCTCGACCCATAGTAACCAAAAGCTCCAGAAAATGTTGTTAAAAAAAGTCCTGTCTGGTGGGGTAAAATTACGATTTTTAGTTGGTTCAAGAATGGTAACTGCTATTTCGATTAGTATTCATAATTCCATAAACAAATTAATTAGTATCCATTATTCCATAAACAAATTTATAGGAACCTCGAAAAAGAGCTGAAACCTCTCGAAAATAGTGTCAAATCGAAATGATAAGTACAACATCCCACCTCCCTCCTCCACCTTGAACAACAAGGGAAATGATGGGATTCCATGGGAAGCACTGATGTATCTATTTTTTTCCCTAGTGGTGACAGCTTCAAACGAGTCGTCATAGAATATTGGAAGAGGGCTCATTTGAAAAGAAATCACCATATCTAGTACCTTTTTAGGTAAAAAAAAAGGAATTTTACCTCGCCTAAGTTATGTTTTCTGCCTTTTTGTACCTCCAAATTCAAATCCAATATAGTGGAGATTCTATAATAACCAATCGGTTTTCTACATTCTGAAACCCCACATAGGAGTTTTTGAGTCCCTCATTTCGAAGTGAGTAAATCAAAGTAAGGTGTTCTGTCATTTTGTGCCAAAAGCACTAATTTTTGCCAAAGTAGGTCAACATGCCAGAGTATAAGAATTCTAAAATAGCCAATCATTTCTCAACAGTCTAAAACCTTAAACAGGCAGTTTTGAGGCTCCAGCTTGACAAAACACAATAAAGTAGCGTTTTCTGTTATTTCATTTTATTCCTTTTTTTAAATTCCTTTTATTAAAAATGAGAGATCAAGACTAAGTTTAAGATATCAACATCCTGAGATTGTCTATAAATATAAACTGTTTGATTTAATAAGTGATTCACCATCACTCTATACATATAAAAAAAAATTTAAAAAGATATGGCTTTCTCTGCCTATAGTAGCGGGGACTGAATTTAAAGTGATTTGTTTATAAATTAGTTTATAAGTCCCATCCGTGTCTCCAGGAGTCGGTTTTTTTCGCTTCTTCTCTCTCTCTCTCTCTCTCTCTCTCTCTTTCTCTATGTACTCCGTGTGATTTATTGAGGTGTAATTCCTTCTCCTTTTTTCTCTCTCTGTTGTGAAAGGAGACAAAACGAATTGTCTCCCTGTCTTCTTTGTATAAGATTTATGTATATCGTTTCTTGTTTAATAAAGTCAAGTCATGTCTTACGACCTCAATTTTGCCCAAAGATTATCGAAATGGTGGAAAATGCAAACTCTAAGAGCCCATCGTTTTTCATGGCTTAAAACCCTAAGCAGGAAATCTTTAGATCAACAGACTTCAAGTAAAAAAATTAAACTTTCTGTAATTGTTAGCACTTCATAGTTTGTTAGGTTTGATTTATTATTCTGTCCACTAGAACTGATAGCCTACCGCAATGTCGCAGAGAGATGTATAATGACTTAATCAAGAACTACTACCTTTTATAATTTGTCTTTATAACTCTTTCTTAAAGTGCCATATTGTAGTTTTGACGTCATTTCTAGAGTGGAAATATTTCGATTTTTCATGTGCAAATTCTAAAAAATAGCAATAATGTTGTACCCCTCAGACTTTTTATTGACCTGACAAAGTTGCACTTGTCTTGTGCAAAAGTTTATGGGATGTCAGGAGTAAAATCTATATTTAATATCGTTAAAAAAGAAAAAAATGTTGACGTCTATAGCCTCATGGCCCAAGTTAAATAAAGTACGAAAGGATTTCTCAGATACCCCACCTATTGGGCAAAAGATATGAGACCCCACGCATTGCAGTTTCCATTGTCATCGTATATATGTTTTTATGTCTAGCTATATGTGTTTGACTTGAACCAATAGTTTAGTCAATGTAACGATTTAACCCATCTTACTAATAAACTATTCTTGGCTTTTTGCCAAGACAAAAAGCCTAATTATTGAAAGAAAATAAGCCATGTATTTGTCTTGAATTTTAGCTTGATCAGCTGTCCCACAGGAGCTCTAATAGCAGTATTAATGTATCTGGTCAAGGCGTTACTCCAGTTCAAGGGTCTCTCGAAAACTTGGCTGGCGGAGAATTCCTGAGCAAAAGCTTCAGTGGACCAAGGAGCGGGACGCTTCCAGCGAATCTAAACCTTGCAGGCAAAGTCACGGATTCTGGCCCCAACAAGCCTCTGAGAATGGGTAACTTGGCATCTCCTGATGAGTGGGAGAAAAAACTGTTCGGGAAAAATGTTAAAGGTAACCTAAGCACTTAGGAAAAAACAGGAACATTGAGCTAACTATTGAAGAAACGTTTCCACGCTAACGTGGTAAAGAAATACCTAGAAATGGCTAAGATTTTTATTCTAGTTTCATTACCAGCGTCGTTAATCAATGAGTGAAAGCACTAGGTCGGTATTTTCTTGGAGATTAGAATTTTGCAGAAGGTTGTATCCTCCGTTAGTGGAAAATACTTAAATGAAACGGGCCACTTGTTCCAAAGATTGGTTATGCAAACAAACAAGGTAGTTAAACTTGTTTCTGTGGTATTTTTCAGGGGTATAGGGTAGCGTCGGTGTTGATTACCCAGTGCCAAATTTTCACTTTTGCTTTCCTGGCTGAAATTCCCACGGTCCGTTTGCAAAGCTGCTAAATGTCAGTACTGTTGATTGTGGCAAATGCTTTTAAACTCGAGCAAAACAAACCTTTAAAAACCATTCGTAGCGTGAAACGATTATGTTTGATATTTATGACACAATCTGAAGCTTACTTCTAACAAAGCATTAGCTTACCGAACTTGACTGTATTAAGGGGAAGTCATGGAGAGAAATTGAATTGTGGAAACGCGTCTCGCGCTAACTAGAGAAAAAAGAAACTAAAGATGCATAAAATTATGAATGCTGTACTTGAAATACATATTTTTACTTTCTACCAATGGTTTTAAATATATATTGACGCGAATAGAGGGTTGTATACCTCTTTAAGTCTTCTTAGTCCTCCACACCGGTGTGTCACTGCTTGAGTAAGTAAGGATTGTTAAGACTTAGTTGCGCGTGCGTAAAAAGGATTAAAACGTATACTAAGGACCGGATAATTGTTTCAACGCAAACTGAAGTCTCAATTTGGACGATAAATTAATTGAATAATTGTCGTAACTTTGTCTTTTCAAATGAGAGGTAAGAGTGGTGAAAAGCTTAAAGCCAGGATAAATTATCCTATCAGTGGGGCTGCTGTTCTGTTCCGCTGAGTACCAATTTTGGTCTAAGTCTAATATCAGTGCGTCAAACCGTTGCTCTTTAATAATAATAATAATAATAATAGTAATTTATTTGTGACCCACTTGAAACAGTGGAGTAGAAAACAAACACGCAGAAAAAAAAACAACAACTTCTGATAACACGTTAAATTACTGTAGAAAACATTTTAGAAGACCATGAAAAGAGTTAATAGTAAACTGTATCGAGTCGGATAGTTTCTGGTGTAACACTTTGTTTATTTAATAAATCTGGAGCCCCGAAATGTGTTACTATATCACTGTTCTTGTACCAGGGAGGAAGATACACAAAAATCGGAGGAAACAAAAATAAGATGACTTGAGAGCCTTTAAATCTTTTCTTTTTAAAGCAGGATACAATCCAGAAAGATATAAAACCGAGTGATCACAAAAGCAAGAATAAATTTGTGAAAGGGCTTTGCGGTTGTATTTCCCCCTGTTCGCAACAATTTTAGAATAACCCACTTGAAGTTTAACCTTAGCATCAGAAGCAATTTTATTACGAAAAGAAACTAAATTGTTAGTAAGGGTAATGCCTAACCACCTTTAAGAAGTCACGCACGGAATGCTAAATTCAGAACAGTTAAGTCTAGAAGATCGGTTAGGAGAAGGACCAAAACGAAGGAATCCACATTTATCAGGGTTAAGGGTTAGACCTACATTCGAGAAAGCAGTAGGGATAGAACGAACAGAAGCCGAAAGCCCAGATTTAGTTCTACTAATGAGAAGAATATTGTCTGCATAAGGAAGATATGAGACATTTGAACTACCTAAAAGGAATGTTGTTGGAAGACTATTTAAAATATCAGCAATACAAATTTTGAAAATTGATGGAGATAAAACTCTACCTTGTCTTACGGAGATCTTTAACATAGAAGGATCAGAAGGAGAAGATTTAATATGAAGGAAAGAATGACCACACCAAAATTTTAATAAAGAAACAATATAAACATTCACTCCACATTTAAGCAAAGAAAACAGGGCTTGGGAGTGAACTATAGAATCAAAAGCCTTAGATAGATCTAAAGAACAAAAATAAAGATCATAGACCTTCCCGGAAGCATCAGAAAGCAGAGTAGAAAGAACTTTATGGGCATGCTGACATCCCAGACCACGCTGAAAACCAAACTGGCTAACTCCAAATTTATATTATTTGTTATAGAAGGGAGAAGTAAATACTCAGGGACTTTGCTTAAGGTACAAGAAACAGTGATAGGACGATAAGATGAACATGAAAATGGATCTCTCCCCCTTTTTAAAATAGAAGTAACTGTGCCACACAAAAACTGTCCGGCACGACAGAACAACACAAACACATTTGAAAAAGTAGTTGTAAATGCAATATTAAAGGGGGAGCAATCAGGTTTTAAATGATTAACTGATATTCCATCGGTGTCAACTGACTTAGACTTCGGGCTTTTAATAGCCAGGTAAATGGTATCAGCTGATATCGGTAATATATCCTGCTGAGATAGAGCAGACGGTAGCATACGTTTCAAAACAGCTGAAAAACGTGAATGAACTGCATAATTAATCTGGGAAAAAATAGCAGTATAATGCGATCCCAACCTGACTTAGAAATATAATTGCCAGGACCATCACTAATAATTTTACTGGAATTTAAAACTTTCTTCCAATCACTTGGATTTGATGGAAAATCAAGACGCCGAAATCGGACTGCACGAAGGTATTTCTTATAAGTAGATTTAGTGCGATTTTTAATACTGAAAACAATGCCAGAAGCAGGCCTTCCGCATTCTGACCATATACGCAACCATGACTTTGCACGGTTCTTAATCGACTTCAACTGTGAATCATTATTCCGCACAGGTTGACCAGTCCCTAACCTAAATTGTTCACAAGGGACAGCACAAGACTCAGCGTTTTTCAAACACGAAATAATTTGAGAATAGTACAGGTTAATATCGGCAACCACATTTTTCACAGGCACCCGCGTCTGGAGCAAATGAAACGGAATACGAATAGAACTAAGTAGTGTAGCAAGCGTCACACTGTAAAGGGCAATATATCCGCGATTCCAATTATACTTGTCGAAACACCGTGAGGGCTTAGGAATAGAGGAATATGCAGGAACATCAGATAGGGAAAACGTAAATGACATCGGCATATGATCACTGTCTTGTTCATCCGTAAGGACATGTACTTCAGAAATACTGAGACTTGGCGAACAGATTACATGGTCAATATTTGATACACTTCCTGAATGATGAATGTAAGTATACGACTGATCCTTTGACACAATTTTATAATCAGGAACTAAATGTAACAAGCAGTCAGTTCTGGCCGAGTTATCTAAAATATTGCAGTTCATTTGCATATTTGCATGTGGCAAATAAGTGGTAATTATAACAGTATTGCCTAACTGGATGGCAAGAAAATGATCGTTCGAGCATAAGCAAGTGGGATTTAGACCACTTAAACTCCGCTTCACAAAACATGCAAGCCCTCCAGAGGGCCTGCCAAAAGTTGTGCGGGCATTTATAAGAAATAACTGATGTGATGTACTTCGTTGTAGGAAACTGGAACTGGTGGAAGAGAGCAGGTGTTCTTGTAAGCAGACTATATCGTAGTCATTTATGAACTCGTCGATCATAGAGGCTTAGAGAGTAGGGATATCGAGCGAGCCATCACTTTGCAGCAGAAATCACTTTTTTAAGGACTTTGACATTTTAGGCTAAACAACACATGCGGACCACCACAATTCGCACATTTCGCAGGGAGTTTACAGGGAGAGTCTTTCGTAGAGACATGAGGCCCTGAGCAGATAGCACACTTTGGATTTGAACTGGAACAGGCAGCCTGGATATGGCTGGGGGATCTACACTTGTGACAGCATCTAGGTGGGGTCAGAAACTCGAATAAGTTCATAGCCGATTTTTAGTCCTGTTTTTAGCAGCCGAGCTTTTGACAATAGATCTGTAAACTCAATCTTAACAACTGTAGAGGCACCAAGACGACTAGCTGATGCTATGCCTGGCTCACTGCAGAATTGGTCAACATCAAAGTCAAGAGGAATTCCTTTAGCAATTCCAAGTATTTCTTTTGTGACAATCTTAGTCGCACAAGATGTTACCGTATTATTAATCGAAGTGCAATAGTCATTCACTGCAGATTTGTCTATATGAACAATCAGTTGGTCTTTTTTTGCTTTTACACTACTAACACATTCATGACCAGTAACTTTATCCAGTATTTCTTTTGATTGGATTGTCAAGTGAAGCAGGGATCTTGGAAACCATAATAGTCGCTAGGACATTTGGTTCAATAGGTTGAGGAAGGGGCGGAAAATGGTTATCATAAACTTCCGTACGAGACGCAACAGCATTAAGGACTTTTTCCATTCGCGTGAGCTTCGAGGATAGGTGTGAAAACATCAGGTCAGGAACCGAAGGAACTTCATTAGCTGACAAGATAACATACATAGGTACGGTTAAATCTTCAGAATCATATTTCTCCAGCAGCTCAAGAATATCACGTAAATGACTCTGTGTAGCCTTATTTCCTGGACGTCTTGGGCAAATTTCTCCAGGCAAAACTTTGTTCCAAAAAGCAGACTTTACAGCCGCAACAGCAGCTGCATCGAAGAATTCCAGGGCATGCCGAATAATAAGATCATCATCAACACCATTATTTCGGCTAAACTGCAAAAGTTCAAAACGGGCAAATAAACCAGTTCTCCGCTCGCCATTATTCCAGAGCGATTACACAATGTCCGTTTGAATAATCCTTTCTCGAATGCATAACGTCACACACAATTATCACAGGCAAAAATTAGTCTTGTCTAAGTCCGTATCCAAGCCGGTTACTACAATTGTTATGATTTGGCTTAAGAACTTTCACTAATAGATATTGCTAATTGAGTCTTTTTCTTCACAACTCTGTACTTATTAAGTCACTAAATCCCAGGGGATTTAATGTCCATAGCAGTTACATAAACAATCGGATTATAAATGTCCCTATGGAAAATCATCCAGGTAAAAGCCTTACTTTTTTGAGAGGTTGTTATCCAGAAATAATATGTTCACACAACAAACTCTGAATCAAGACTGAATATTTATCATAAGGATAAATCATTATGCTAGTTTCTCTTTTCTATCACAATGTTTGCATAGTGAATGTCATATTAACTATCAACACTTTAAAATATGTTAGGCTTAAAAAGATTTATCTGTTTCTGATTTTTAAAAGGGGTGCCTGAATCAAACGAATTTTATTCGAATCAGCATTCTCCATATTTTCTGCAATCATTGGCTAGATATATGCCCTATATAATATGTTTCCCTGCGAAAACTTACAGGGAGCTGTCTGAAATGTTTAAATTATTTAAATCAATTTCATAAATATGAAATCTATCGTAGGTGACGCTTGAACAAATTCTTTTCATGTCCCCACCCTTCATCCCTCTCTGCAGTTAAGCATATAAATTGATATTTCTATACTATTCTCCAAACATTGTAAAATAATAGGAGAGGGCTACTCCCCTCAGCACCAATACTGAAGGCTTGATCTAAATATTTTCTTTCAGATGAAGGACGGCTCTGTGGAAATTCCCTCCCACCGTTTCCCCGCGTTTGGTCAACATTTGTCTAAAAGACTTCTCACAGAAAGTGTTGGTTGAAAAATATGACTTTTAAGACTACAATCCTCTCCTTCCCCTCAAGAAATATCCACTAGCCCACAAATAATAATTTATGCACAAGTACATTATTTTACATAAACTGACAGAAAGTCTCATCAGAATTAATTCATAGTAGCTGTTCATTTTGGACGGACTGCAGATATGGATTTAGACGAATGTGCCACGGTTTGTCAGTGTAGCCTATCCCCAAAAAGCGAGAGATTATATAAGTTTTTTTTCGACAATTAATTGGCTATGTCAGAATTTTTCTTCGGCAGTTTTAGCATATATATATATATATATATATATATATATATATATATATATATATATATATATATATATATATATATATATATATACATATATATATATATATAAATAAGTTGTTTGTTTGTGTGTATCTGTCGACTGACGTCATGTTTGTGTGTCGACTGATGTCATGTTTATCGACTGACGTCATTATAAGGATTGAGCATTATGCCGTCATGAAGTTGTTTGTCGACTGATGTCATGTCACGTCATATTTGTCGACTGACGAAATTACAGACCGGGACACAAATGACGACCGGAACACCAGGACACAGCGAATATAAATGAAGACCGGGACATTCATAGAGAAATTACAGACTGGGACACCGGGACCCAAATAACGACCGCGACACAGGGAATATAAATGACGACCGGGACACAGGGACACCACTACAACGGGGACGCCGGGGGGCACAGGGGGGATATATAAGTGACGACCGAGACACAGGGAATGTTTGATTAGCAATCACCATCAACAAAGCTCAAGGGCAATCATTAGAATAATTATATGCACAGACAATGGGACAGCGAAAAATGTTGTATATTCGCAAGATATAAGTATATAAGCTTTGTATATGACGTCATCATAAGATGACACTAAGACCGGGACACAAATGACGACCGGGACACTCAAAGAAAAATTACAGACCGGGACACAAATGACGACAGGGACACCGGGACACAGGGAACATAAATGACGACCGGGACACTCAAAGAGAAATTACAGACCGGGACACAAATGACGACCGGGACACAGGGAATATAAATGACGACCGGGACACTCAAAGAGAAATTACAGACTGGGACACCGGGACGCAAATGACGACCGAGACATAGGGAATATAAATGACGACCGGGACACAGGGACACAACTATGCCGGGGGGGGGTACTTGGGGATATATAAATGACGATGGGGACACGGGGAATGTTCGATTAGCAATCACCATCAACAAAGCTCAAGGGCAATCATTAGAATAATTATAGGCACAGACAATGGGACAGCAAAGAATGTTGTATATTCGCAAGATATAACTATATAAGGCTTTGTATACGACGTCATCATAAGATGACACTAGGACCGGGACACAAATGACGACCGGAACGCAGGGAATATAAATGACGACCGGGACACTCAAAGAAAAATAACAGACCGGGACACAAATGACGACAGGGACACCGGGACACAGGGAATATAAATGGACACAGGGAATATAAATGACGACCGGGACACTCAAAGGGAAATTACAGACCGGGACACAAATGACGACCCTGACACAGGGAATATAAATGACGACCGGGACACTCAAAGAGCAATTACAGACTGGGACACCGGGACACAAATGACGACCGAGACACAGGGAATACAAATGACGACCGGGACACAGGGACACAACTACAACGGGGACGCCGGGGGGGCACAGGGGGGATATATAAATGACGACGGGGACACAGAGAATGTTCGATTAGCAATCACCATCAACAAAGCTCAAGGGCAATCATTAGAATAATGAGGTATAGATCTGAATACGGATTGTTTTTCCCATGGTCAATTATATGTTGCATGTTCAAGAGTCGGTAAACCTGACAATCTATTTATATGCACAGACAATGGGACAGCGAAGAATGTTGTATATTCGCAAGTTTTACGTAGGTAAAAACATATATATATATATATATATATATATATATATATATATATATATATATATATATATATATACATATATACATATTTATATATTTATATATATATATATATATATATATATATATATATATATATATATATATATATATATATATATATATATATATATCACAGGAGGGACACAACTACAATGACGCGTAACTAATATGGCGCGTAACGATTTACGCACGCGGGGGGGCTTGGGGGGGGGGTGCGAAGCACCCCCACCAACTAGGTGTTGGGGTGGCGCGAAGCTAACAACTAGTATATATATAAGAGTATATATATATATATATATATATATATATATATATATATATATATATATATATATTATATGTATATATATGTATATATATATATTATGTATATATATGTATATATATATATTATATATGTATATATATATATACACATATAAGAGTATATGTGTGTAACAACAGCTAGTATATATATAAGAGTAACGTCATAATAAGTAGTTTAACTGTCTATTAATGCTTTGGAGACTTCATTTTAAAACCGCTAAATTCTTCAGAGATGTTGACGGTGCCCTGGCTAAAGATACGAAATTACGAACTCAGTCCTCCAAAGCAGGAAAATCGTACTTACAGAATATATCCGAGCCACAGCGAATTTACGTTGTGGAAGGTTTTTTTTTACAATATTTTACAGAATTTCTTGTATTACTCAGACACTTTTGTAAGTATTTGATTCTAATTAAGATGAGATACGCATTAAAATAAATATATATATATATATATATATATATATATATATATATATATATATATATATATATATATATATATATATATATATATATATATATATATATATTGAGTGGAATCAGGCTGGTCATTTTGTGTTGAAACTAATTTTGATTTTCTATGTGATTAGAATCTAAGACTAAAGTGCAACTTGTAACTTTCTATCAGGAAAGTTTTGAAACAGCAAAATTAGTTTATCAATTTAATGGCTTTTGTCCGTTTTTTTCTATTCTTATCATCTTTGTTTGTAGTGGACCAAAATGCCTTTTGCTCTAATTTTTGTTACAGTTTTCCATGTATTTGGGAGTGTCTTAAAGCTTCTAGAAAAGTAAATTCTATTATAGAGCTTAATTTCATTAAAATCTCTTATTTCGTCCTGGGGTTTTTGATTGAAATATCAGATTCTATCTAATATTAAGAAGATAGTCGAAACTAAATTATGTGCATCAACCTCGAGTATGACGTTGTTGAAACGTTGACATAATCTTTTTTTAAATAATAAAATTTACTTTTTTAATTGGTTATTGCTCTCAATTTTGATATCTTACACGTGCCTTTGTTACTTTTAACTTTGGAATTAACTTTTAATGCATTTTCTCTTCAGCTTCAGAACGAGCACCTGTTGACACTCCTGTGGAAAGCGCGGTCCCTTCGATTGTAGTCCAACACCCAACTACTGTATCTCCTATAGAAGAACAAGAGGATGGTGGTTATCATTTTACCCGAAGAAATGCTAGTCGACGTGGTAGGAAGAAGCTAGAAGAGGAAAGTGAAAAAGAAGTCCGTTCTGCTGTGGTTGCACCAATGCCAAGGAATAATGAGCCAGATAATCAAACCACAGGTACGATCGAGTTTGAAACGCAGCATGAGCATGTAAATGTTGATAGCTGTATCTCTGACAGCTATGTAGGTTTACCTTTGGATCATCAAGAGAAGCAGCAGCAACTAGAGATGGTTGATGTTGACTTGATTTCTTGTCCAATTGAGACAATAAAAGAAGATCCCGAAGAAATCGATGAATTAGTTACAACTTGTAATGTTGAAAGCACAAGGCTGAACAGCGTTTATTTGATGACGAGCCATAATTCAGACAAGGAAACAAATGGTATTTCGGTATTTGAAACAGAACTTGAGGATTCCAGTCTTGAAAATAGCATCATAGACCATAAAAAAAATTTGAGTTATGAAGGTAGTCAAGAAAGGCTAAATTTAAAAATAAAGAAAAACGAAAATTTCAGTAAAATTCGACCTTTGAAAGAATGTTCGAAAGAATATCACAGTTATCACGAAAATTTGAAAGATGGAATTTCTAAAGGGCTTGTTGTAGATAAAGAAATAATTAATCCCGAGAAAAATACAGTAGATTTGGGTGAATCCTTGGATAAACAGCTTTTGAAAAGGATTGAAAATGTATCGCTTCCAGAAACTGCAAACCTAAGTGAAGTTTCACTGATAAAAGATCATATGGAAGAAGGTGAGAAAATAGCTAAAAGCGATGATTACGAACATTTTGAAGCTAAAAGCCAGGAACATTTCGATTCAGAAAACGGAATTCATTTATCCAAAAACCAAAAAGAGGTGGTGAACAATTCCAATGAAAAGCATATGGAAAAGGTCGAGAATACCCTTGGTGTAGTCGGTGAAAAAAACCCGACAGACTTGGGATTGTTGTTGTCAAATTTTGATGACGTAAATGTTTCCGCTATTGAGGAATCTGATTTGCCCAATTTTGAAACTGACCTAAATCCTCGGTTAGACAAAAAAGTAAAAAATGAAGAAGATCCTAAAACCAGACTCTTGGATACTATTATTAAAAACGACGTCTCTGGAGTTGACTCCCTCCATAGGTCAACCCTTTCCCTTACAGAAAAAGTTGGGATTCCATTTCTAAAGCATACTGGCGTCTTTGGAGATAGAAATGATGTTAGTAATGGTCAAGCAACAAAGTCCTCTAGTGATGACAATATGCTCGAAAATTCAAGCTTTGGGTCTCCAAAATCTAAACTGGATGAATATCTTTTCTCGACACCGGTTTCAATAAATGACACAACGGTTTTCGGTACTCCAAAATACACCCACAGCAAGGAAGAAGACAATCACTATCTCTCTCCTGTTCAACCTGACGGTGATGATAATTTCATTGAAATGCCCATTGTTGGTTTGTCATCATTACCATCGAATGATAGTTTCAAATTGGATGAACCGGACACCACCTTAACCCTGGAATCAAATAGTCCAAACAGTTCACTTGACGCTAATTCAACAGTTGAATCTCAGCTAAGAAGCATACGAGTTCATGAATCCCATAGAAAAACCTTAGAAGGAATCAAAGGCCTTGAATTGCAGCCAACAGAGAGTCCTGAACTTTATAGACTTGTATCGGACAAAAAGTCTTTGCTCTTGGGTGCTGAGTCTGCTATCGATTTCAATTTTGAACCTGTAACAGCAGATTCTTATTGTGAGAAGGATTTATCAACTGATGATGTTCCGCATAGTTCCGCTTTTAACGGTTAGTATTTTGTTGTGCTGTCTTATTCACCAGTTGCCAAATGCATTAACAAATAAACTGTGGATTTTAAAAGATATTTGCACAGACGTTTTTGCTTTCACTCTTCATTGAGATTTTGAGCACTTTTGACTTCCAGTAGAATTAAAATAATCTTGAATTTGGAGAACTTTTTAGATTTATGTCATAACCTTGATTAGGATGCCAAGAATAGTGATAGGATTGTGGAGTAAAGACCAACATTTTGTCAAAGAATTATACTAAATTTGGAAAGGGAAGAATTAAACATAAAGAAGAAGATATAACACGACAGGTATACCTGTACACAACTTTGAACTGGTTATAAAATAGAAATTTTTTACATTCGATAGAAACAGACTAAAATACTGTTAAGAATTTACAATATATCTGAAACTATATGGGATATTCCTTCTTCGAAAATTCTCGTAAATGAGGATTTGCAAGGACAAAATTTCAAATTCTTGGAATCCAAACTATTCATGGAAATGACTTATGTTCGCATCAAATGAATCTACTTTTTATTCAGATTTCAAATATATAAAATCTGAAAGTTGAAAGTTCCTTTTGAAAGTTTGCTCAAGAAAATTCATATAATTTTGGAAAAATAGGAAAAGCGATGATATTTTGATCGTAATTGCACAATCAAATTCAGTATATTAAAGAATCGTAGAATGGGTGTTTCATCCTTCCATCTACAAAAAAATTAGAAAATTTTGTATTTTCCTAGAGAACGATAGTCACAGGTGATATTTTTTTTTTCTCGGGGTCTTTCTATCCAACCAATTTTCTTACTGAATAGAAAGGGAGCTCCCCCTCATTTGAACATTAACTTTGTATTTTAGTACCCTTTTTAAGTAGTCAAAAAGGTTGCACCTCATCAAAGGGCATTTTTCTACATTATGAGCCATTAGCCAACAATTTTGTTGTGAATATGGTTAAAACCAATGCTGGTGGATACCCTGATATCATAAATGATTTTAATAATATTTGAAAGCTAATAGAACCTTGCAGCTTGCCTTTCAAAAATTTTCTATCCTCGTCTATAGCAAAGAAAAGGAACAAAAGGGGTTTCAAACGTTCCAGAGTGCAGTGGAAGTAGGTTTGATTCATTTTAGGTTTCATCCTTGCTGTTTACTTTCATGTGAAAAAGCCTTGTTTTTTCTTTGGGTTTTGTTATTTATTAGATAAAAAAAAAACAAGGAGCAACATTAAAACTTAAAACGAACAGAAGCTACTCCGTATATGAAAGGGGATTTTCCTCCTCAACGCCCCGCTCTTTACGCTAAAGTTTGACTCTTTCTCTTAACTCTATTTTTAAAACAGTAAGAAACTTTCAATAAAGAAAATAGGGTGTTTCCCCCTATTTTCTAAAATGAGGCAAATTTTCTCATGCTTGTAATTTTTGATGTGTATAACTGATCTTGATGAAACTTGTATATTTGAAATCAGCATTAAAATGCGATTCTTTTGATGTAACTATTGGTATCAAAATTCCACTAAATCTGATTAAATTTTATAAAAATTATCAAAAATTTTATATCTTAAAATGGTCAATATACTATGCCTGTATAAAAAAGAAAATTTGAAAACTTTCTTTTTATTGCACGATGTTGATGTTTAATACTCTCAAACAAAAATGGCAAGATGTTAAAATAATCAATAAAAAAGTTGGCATAAATGCCAAAGAATATAACTTTGATGCTATTTGGCAACTTTTTGAATAAGCAATTGGCAATTACTAGTATTTTTCATATTTTTCTGCCAGTCGACGTGGGATTCATATAGGTGCGTGCTTTTTTTGTTGGACTGGCTTTCTTGTCTTTCTTCAGAACTAGTACTCTTTTCTTGAAACAAATCATGTTGTAAGTCTAACTCGTGTGTGCTTTGGTTTGCCTTGTTTCTTTGATTTGTTTTCTTTCAAATGGCTATTGGATCATTCAGTAATTTTCTGTGAAAGAGACTTTCTTTGAGACCGCTTTTGAACTACTGACTTCCTGGACTCTCACTTGGAGGCTTGCTTTTGTATATTTGAGCTTTTTATTAGAAACTATATACTATTTATATTATTCCTCCGACGTTCTATCTATTTGATGTGTCGTTTATTTGCCAAATTGGCTTACCTAACAAAATAAACAAGGGAGGGAATTGAGAAAGAAAATATATATTGCATTATAACAGCGCTTTCTTGAGCATTTTTTGTGGCATTTTTTATCTTATTTTTTGTGGTTTGTATTTGAGTGTACCTCGGCACAAGAGGGGAATGCCCAAAACCATAGGTAGGCGTGCCTTGTTTACCTCTCATTCCAGACAATCTAACTGTCCTATGTCAATTTTAAGCTCTTGGTCAACCTGCCTGAGACTCTAGGCAGGCGTGACTTTCTAACAAATAACAAACAAGTATTGTTCCAATAAAAGAGGCATACTTACTCCCGCCGTTTGACTGTGCCATTTAACCAAACACTTGGATAAATATAGTTTATATGACTATCTTAGTTCTATGACTGTCTACCTTAGTTTTTCTGCACTAGGAATTACGCATGGACGGATAATAGATAGACTTATCTATTAACAAATGAACTGACATAATTTTTGTGCGATCCTAATAAGAGGGTTAATACCAGATTTGCCTCTCACTCAATCGGACTATCTGTCTTGACTTTTTCTACAATTAGCCATGGCCTGATGCCCACAACTATTCGATTTTAATTCAAAATCAACGGACTCGGTCGAGACCTTCGGACTAGTTTGTTAATTACTAGTTGGAATACTTTTTTGTTGTCTTTTAGAAAGGCACGCCTGCCTAGAGTCTCAGGCTTGTTTGTTATCCGTTGATTTTGAATTAAAATCGAATAGTTTTGGGAATCAAGTCGTGGCTAATTTTAGAAAAAGCCAAGTACGTTCTAAGACCACACTAGCTATACATAATGTTTGATAAAAAAAAATGAATAAACCCGGAAAAGATCGTGATTTTCCCCCAGTTGAAAAAGCGAAAAGCAGAGCAGATATTTCAGTAAAGACCTCCGCCAAGATGTTCCCAGTGCTCAACACAGAAAAAAATTCTAAGTTTTTCCATTGAACTCTGAAAAAAAAAAAACAGAAGAAACATTGAGATGAACCAGAACAAGTGAAAGACTTCAAAATTAGATTTGGCAAGAATTTTGTCTCTAGCGATTTATTTAGTTCTTTTTGACGATGTAACTGTAGTTTGCACTTAAATGGTTTGCCACAATCTTTAGGGAGGCGATGGAAATTAAAAATAGATGCATAAAGACTTTTATTTAAATAAATATACTGGAAGTAATTGAATTAAACCCAATTTGCCAAAAATAATACAAAGAAAATCAGCTACTATTATTACTCGTTTTTAACTAATTTCAATTGGCCGTATATTAAAAGGCTATTATTTTTTGTGTTGTTTTTTCTTTGTTGAGCACTGGGGACAGCATTGACGGAGGTCCTTACTGAAATATCTGTTCTGCTTTTCGCTTTCGCTTCTTAAACTGGCTGAAAATCATACTTGTTTCTTAATTACCTTTATATTTTTTTTTTTTTATCAAAGAGGAATGTAAGGGAGAGGGGTTACACGTCTTTGAA